>NW_027202850.1:0-143870 GCF_024711535.1 Dipodomys merriami
TATAATTCAAACATTCAACTTACAGATAACCAGCCCATATGAGTGAAAAAGTTCACAAATTGTCATAAGATTATTTTTAATATCCCTCACCTATGATTAACGAAAGATTTATTCCAACATAAGTGGGCCAAAAAAATAGAATTTGCAGTAGTACATGCCTATAAACCCACATGCTGTTATCCCAGCTACTGAGACTGTTGCAAAGTTTATGATATAGTCTCTTGTACCTGCTGTTTTGTCAGATGGCAAATGTATGTAAGCCATAGAACCAGTAATTAAATGATATATTAATTGCACTGTTCTGTAAAGTTACTTTTAGTAGCAAAATTTCTTAGATTTGAGTTAAAAAATCATATATTTTCAGTATCCCAATACTGAGTATATATGAAAGGTGGATTTTGTGTGTGTGTTTTTGTTTTTGTTTTTATCTGGCATAAGAGCTTGAACTCAGGGCCTAAGTGCTGTTCCTAAGCTTTCATGCTGAAGGCTAGTGCTCTATTACTTTGAGGCACAGCTCCACTTCCTGTTTTCTTGTGGTTAATGGGAGATAAGAGTCCCACAGACTTTCCTGCCGAGGCTGGCTTTGAACCATGGTCCTCAGATCTCAGCCTCTTGAGCAGCTAGGATTACAGGCACCTGGCCGAAGGTATTTTATGCTAAGAAAGCTGTTTTTGTTTTTGCTTTGGGTCTGGTTGTGGGGCCTGAACTCTGGGCCTGGGCACTGTCCCTCAGCTCTTCAGCTCAAGGCAAGTGCTCTACCACTCCAGCCACTGCGCCACTTCTGACCTTTTTTTTTCTGCTTATGTGGTGCTGAGGAAGCGAACACAGGGCCTCATGTATGCAAGGCAAGCGCTCTACCACTGAGCCACCTTCCCAGCCCAAGAAAACTGTTGAATAACAGTAGGTCCATTTGTTTTTACAAACAAAAGAAATTTCTGCTTTTATCATTTCTTATTTGTGATTATTAGACAGGTAAACTATCTGTGCCATATCTTTACTTTTTGTTGTTGTTGGTTGTGGGGCTTCAACTCTGGGCCTGGGCTCTGTTCCTGAGCTCTTTAGCTCAAGGATAGCCCTCTACCACTTGAGCCACAGCACCACTTCTCATTTTCTGGTGGTTTATTGGAGATAAGAGTCTCACTGAGTTTCCTGCCCCGGCTTGCTTTGAACGGTGACACTCATGTTTCAGCCTCCTGAGTAGCTAGGATTATAGGCATGAGCCATGAGCCAGGGTGTCTTGTATATCTTTACTTCTTAAAGTTATGGAATGAGTCTTTAAAAAATATATTTTTAATAGAAAGAGAAGTAACTTATTACTGTTTGTGTAATGCCTGTTTCCCTTCCTTTTAGTGTTCTAATATCGTTCTATAATGCTGAAGATGAGTCAAACATTCTCTTACCCAAGCTGCCCACATTACCAAAAAAGTAAGTATCAGAGTTGTATTTCTTTGGACTTAATCTTGCAGGTTAATCTGCTTTAAATATTGGTACATACTTCTCTCATGAGTATCATTTTACCTTTGTCTCTCCTTTCTCTCATTATAGCAGCACCTCAAAAATATTTAGGTAAAATATACTTTTTTGTTGTTTTCAAATAAAATAATGTTTTTTTTTAGTTGAAAGAACATGGTTGAAAGATGACTCAATTTATTTTTATATTGTAGTGAGGAGAATTCTGATGAAATTATTAAACGCTTGGGAGATGTCAGGTAAATCTAATTTAAATAAGTCACTTTTCATATTGGAGGAACATTTCCAAATTTTCAGGAGCAAATCTTTTGTTATGTTATCTCATTGTAGACACGCTGTGTCTTCAAATAATAGATGTCACCGTCTTGCTGTTTTTACTGTGTGCTCGTTCTTTGTTTCGTGTGTTAGCAGTAATGCAGTATACTTGTTTTTAATAAGTAAAAGGGGATAGTACTAGAATTTTTAAAATTTCAATTTTAATTATCCAAGTTCTTCATTGTGTCATATCCATAATAAAACTGTTTTGTTATTGGCTGTATGTGAATACAATTATTAGTATGTTATGTTACTATAAATGCTTAATGTTAGCTATAAGAAATATATATTGTTCTTTGGAAACAAAAGAAATGGCCTGCTGTGATTGAATATTGAGAGTTGCTGTGTTTGCTTAGTGTATCAGTTTTCCCCACAGAGGAATTTTAGCACTCAGATTAGATTAAAGCAGTAACAATTGATATTTTGGCTAAAAAAACCACAGTCATCTAAAAGAGAGAAGAGGAACCAGCAGGAGGGAGAAAGGAAAAAGAGATGGTGAGGGAAGGTGAATATATATGTATGACAATACCAGCATGAAGCCCTACAGAAACTTAGGAAGGAATAGATAGGGAGGAAGGATAGTTAAGAAAGAGTAATATAGATTAGGAGTAAATTTGATCAAAGTGTATTATATTCATGTTGTAAATATCACAGTGTAACACTTTTGTACTATAAGTTCATGCTAATTATTTTTTAAAGATAGTGTAGAAATAAAATCCACAAATATAAAAAACACCCACAATCATCTGTGTTGTTCACTGGTTCTCTGCTTGTTACATTTTTTTATTAGATTAAATATTCTTGTCCTTGGAGGAAGCTCTGGATTTATTGAGCTTTATGCTTATGGGATGTTCAAAATTGCTCGAGTCACAGGAGTGAGTTTTTCTTTTAGGTTTCCTGTATTATTTCTCTTAAAATATAGTGGCTAGTTTACTTATGGAATAAGAATAACATAGTAAGTTTTATTTTTATTTTTTCAGTTTCAATTTGTTTTTAAATAATTAGAGGATTTTTTAAGCTAAAATAATGATATTACTATAGAGATGAGAAACTTTTGGTGGAATTACTCATGCTTTTTCCTTTAATGAAAAGATTGATCTGATCCACTTGACTGTGATTTAACTGGAGCCTAATGAAAGCTATCGGAAGCCACTCTTTGTTGAGTACTGAGTCTCCTACTACTGCTAAATCAGTCTTCTCCAGAGCCTTTTTCATCTCGCTCTCACAATTCCCCAAGGTGTAGAAAATATCATAGCCTTCAGGGAATTTGTTCATCAACCTTTGATGTGCAACTGTTGATGGGATTGGGATCAGAAGTTTTAATGTTTATAGGTCTTTGTGACTAGGAGGAGCCCTTTACCTGCTTTACCTACCTTTACCTGCTACATGAGTATAGCTGAAACCAGAAGTGTGTGTCACAGCTTTCTAAAGTTGTGTATAAATTGTTGCTTCCAGTATTACAAAGTGCACCCTAGCAGTGATACCACATGTATGAGGGTGTGTGATTATTTTGCAGATTGCTGGCACTTGTCTTGCATTGTGTCTATCAAGTGATTTGAAATCATTATCAGTGGTCGCAGAGGTTTCCACTGGTGATGCTTCAAAGGTTTCATACTTTCAGCTATGTAATTGTAGAGATTAAGAATATGTTTTAGTTTTTCAGTTGTTTTTTAGGGTGGTTGGTGCTGAGAGTTGACAGGACGTACGAGCATGCTGTCCACCACTGAGCTGGGTCCCCACCTCTGTGGGTTTGTATCTATATCTCACTGTATTCTAATGGGCAGCAAAATAAAACATCTCCGTGGAGTTTCTAAATTGTACATATTGAATGCTGTTGTAGTACTATTATTTTCCACATAAAAACAATGTTTTGATGATCTACAAATTGGTTCCTATAACAGAATTACTTGGTTTTGAGCATTTTCTTGGGACTCAGTTATTAGTAATAATAAGGGCTGATATTCATCATTTATTATATGCCAAACCCTTAGTGCCTTAAACACAACAACATATGGATAGGCACTGTTATTATACCTGAAGAAAGTACTGGACACATACAAAAGCTCATAATTGGAAAGTGATACTAGGCAGTCTGCATTCAGGTTCTGTGCCTTTTTTCTCCTTCTAATGAGAGGAAGGCTTGCTTTGTAATCCAGACTGGCCTAGAACTTCAGGTTCTCCTGCTTTAGCCTCCCAAGTGTTGGGATTACAGGTGTGCACCATTAGGCTCTAAACATGCTTTTTGTGTAAAACATTTAAGTATTGGTGAGGGCTCTTTTATTGTGTGTAGCATACATAATAAGATTAGGAAACTGTTTGGGCTCCTGTTATTTAGATTGTACCTTTGCTTTGCCAAGAAAACTTCCCCAGTGTTTCCTCTGAAAATCCTATATGTTTATCCTAAGTATGTGTGAATTTTCAAACAAAGTAGAACAAAAGGATAGAAGATGTGAGGACTGCTTAGTGTCTTCAATAGCATGCTGTTCAGTGTTCCAGAGCACCCTAGACATAGAATTCACAACAATGGTAGTACACATTTGTGTCTTAAGGCTGAGCAACTGTGATCACCAGGCTGTATTTGTGCTATAATAGAGCAGCTCTTTTTTTTCTGTGAAATTTGTAAAAGTTTTTTTTTTTGTTTTTTTTTTTTTTTTTTTTTTTTGTCCTGGGGCTTGAACTCAGGGCTTGGGCACTGTCCCTGAGCTTCTTTTGCTCAAGGCTGACATTCTACTACTTGAGCTACAGTGCCATTTTTGGCTTTTTCTGTTTATGTGGTACTGAGGAATCAAATCTAGGGCTTCATGCATGCTAAGCAAGCACTCTACAACTAAGCAACATTCCCAGCTAGTAATAGATTTTTTTTTAATGACAACTTCTGTGCGATACAACTGGTAAGGGATATTTTCTTTGTTTTTACCAGTAGTATTTTAATGCCTTTTGATGCCTTCCCTTGGTTCTGATGCCTCCAACTTGGTTATGTTTCAAAGGGGACAGAATTATGATTTGGTCTTCCTGATACTTAGTTACATCTTTGCTCCTCTTTAAGTTAGAGGATGCACACGTGTGCGCATGCACATGTGTGTGTATGTGTGTGTGTGTGTGTGTGTGTTTTACAGGAACAATTTATCTTTAAAAAAGTAAATACATCTGATTATGACTCAATTTATTCTTGTTTTTCAGCTTGAAACCAATCTGCTCTACTCCTTCTTACATGAAGTAACTCAGATGGCCAGGAAGTTTATTCACATTTCAGCTCTGTTGCAGGTATTTATTCATCACTTGCTTTCTAGTAGTATCTACTGTAACATTTGTAATTTTATTTTTTAAAACTGACGTCAGTTGGATGTCTATTCTGCTAATCTTACAATATTTATTAAAGCCAGAAAAAGTAATTTAATTAATCTACTCATCCAATCCTATCACCTCCAAATGAAAGGGAAAAAATAGTCAATCTTTTAAATGTTCCTGTTAATGTTACTTATACTTTATTGCAAATAAAATAGTCTTTTTATGATTTTAGGTTTTGATCATAACAAAGATACCCCAAATTAGTAGATAATTTTGTAGGTTAGCAGTTTGGACTAAACTCAGCCAGAAAGTTGTGGTGATCTGTACCTGGTATGGCTCATATCACCCAGCTTGATCATGCAAGCTGATATGTGTCCCTGGCTGAAGTGGCTTTGCCTCTGCCCTGCATCCCTCATCTTCTAGCCAGCTAGTCCTGTGCTGTTTCTAGGGTAGTGGCAGCAAAGGTTTCAAGAGTACACATTGAGGGATGGGAATGTGTCTCAGTGGTAGAATGCTTGCCTCACATGCATGAAACCCTGGGTTCGATTCCTCAGTACCATGTACACAAAAAAGGCTAGAACTGGAGCAGTGGCTTAAGTGGCAGAGTGATAGTCTTGAACAAAAGAAGCTCAGGGACAGTTGCCCAGGCCAAGTTCAAGCTCAGGACTAGCAAAAAATTAAATAAATAAGAGTGTAAGTTGAACTGTGGTTGGTGGGACACTTCTATAATCCAGCAATTGGGAGGCTCAGGCAAGAGTATTATAATATCAACTTGAGTTATATAGCAAGCTTGGGCTATATAACAAGATCCTGTCTCCCTCTCCGTCCCCTCAAAAAAAAGTGCAAGTCAAGATGTATAAACAACTTGAAAGCCCTGGCCTCAGCAGTGTTTTTTCTGCTATGTTCAGTTAGAGCAAGTTATAGGGCAGCCAGGTGCAAGGTGAGGAGAATAAGTCAGGATAGAAGAACTGTAAAGAATTCAGGCCATTTTTTTCATTATTGTTCTACCACAGCCATTAATTTACTTGATGGCAAATGTAACTAGGTGTCGAAATCTTTTAAGGGTCCTCTGACAGTTTAATAGTTGAACAAATTAACATTTTGACAGTGTAATAAAACACAGCTTAAATAATAAAATGTAAAAGATGTTTGTTTTACTAGGTATAGAAATGTTCTTTTGAAATGAAGGAAGGGGTAACACTGTGCAAAAAAGAAATGTACTCATTACCTTTCTTATGTAACTGTAACCCCTCTGTATATTACCTTTACAATAAAATTTAAGTATAAAAAAAGTTCCTTTCTAAAGTTCTAAGAATCATTGATTCTTTGGTAAAAATAGTTGTTACCAAACAGTTAGACCCTGGTGGCTTACACCTGTAATCCTAGCTACTTAAGAGGCTCAGATCTTAGGATCATGGTTCAAGGCCAGCCCAGGCAGTAAAGTCTATGAGACTTTTAGCTCCATTTAACCACCAGAAAATAGGAGGTAGCACTGTGGTTCAAGGTGGTAAGGAGCTAGCCTTGAGCAAAAGAGCTCAGGGACAGTCCCCAGACCACAAGTTCAAGCCCCACAATTGGAAAAAAAAAAAAAAGAAGTTACCAAAGGTTAGCTATGGTCTTCTCTTTTCCTTTGGCTTAACTAAGTTAATTAGGGTGGTTGAAAGTAAGTTCTGGATTTTTTGTGACCTTAAATAGCACATATTAGGTAGAATGTGGGTTTAAAATATTTTTTTCTTTTTGCTAATAGTATATAAATTTGTCACTGACATGTATGTGTGAAGTATGGGAAGAAATACTGATGCAGATGGATTCTCGTCTCACTAAGTTTGTGCAGGTAATGTAACTGATATTTCCTGTGGAAAGAGTTTAAAAGTCTATTTGCTTTATATGCTATATGAGAAAGGTCAGTTTAATTTATGAAATATTAAGACCATAATTTCTTCAGACAGCTTGGCCTAATGACTATTTTCACAGAAAATATTTGCAAAAAGGAGTCTATATTAGGTTTTGTTACTATAACAAAGTACCTGAACTTGGGTAATGTATACAGAAAAGAGGTTTATGTATCTTCCAGTTTTGTAGACTAGAAGTCCCAGATTGTGTGGCTCTGTTATTTTCTTCCTCTGGGAGATGGCATCTTGGCAGAGGGATCACTTTGTGACGCAGGAACCAGAAAGTGGAGAAGGGTGGTCTTGCTCTTTTAGAATAACTCACTCTGCAGGATCTAACCAGGTTCCTATGAGAACTACATTTTCTTCACATAGCAGCACCCTCAGTGACCTAACCACCTCCCAGTATGCCTTACCTCTTAAAGATTCCACTACCTCAGCAGCATCATAATACATGAACCGTTGGGGGACAAACCATATCAGATCCATAGCTGACTCTTCCACCATTGGAACAACTTAATGCAGTGGGTGTGCTTTGGGAATGAGGAAGCTATTGAAACAGCTGACTGGTTGTCTCCAGTCACTGAACCTCAGATATTTCCTGTATATAAGGGCTTGAGAGAAGACAGAGGAAAGAACAGTGAGTAGATGTACTTTATAAGCTGCAAAACATGTACCACATATTTCTTTTTATTTTATCTAGGAAAAGAACATAACCACATCAGTACAGGATGAATTTATGCACTTGCTGTTGTGGGGGAAGGCAAGGTAATAAACTCTTCCTTTTCCTCCCTTCTCCCCCGATTGGTTGTAGGGCTTGAACTCAGGGCCTATGTGCTGTCCTTAAGATCTTTTCGCTCTACCACTTTGAGCCACATCCCTGCTTCCAGTTTTTTGAGTGGTTAACTGGAAATAAGACTCTCACAGAGACTTCTCTGTTTGGGCTGTCTTTTTTTTTCTGTACTGGAGCCTGAACTCTGGGCCTAGGCTCTGTCCCTGAGCTCTTCAGCTCAAGGCTAGCACTCTACCACTTGAGCCACAGCGACACTTCAGGCCTTTTCTGCTTATGTAATGCTGAGGAATCCAACCCAGGGCCTCATGCATGCAAGGCAAGCACTCTACCACTGAGCCCAGCCCTGTCTGGGCTGTCTTTGAATCACAATCCTTAGATATCAACCTCCTGAGTAGCTAGGATTATAGGCATGAGCCACTGATGCCCTGTTTCACCTCTCTCTCCCCTTTTTAAATCAATTGATTTTAAAAGTAAATAAAAATGAATAATTCATTTGTCCAAATGAAATAGAAAATTCTGGTATAAAAAGAGTATTAGGAGTATAGATCTCCAGGTTTTTTGATACACCCTTTTGGGTTAATGTGATCATTTTGTACAGAAATTTTAGTTTTTATGTTGCCAAACTAAACTTTTTCTTTTTGGTATCTTAGAACTTTCCCCATCTTAAGCGCATGAAAAGGTTAATCTGTATTTACTTCTGGAATTATTTTTTATGGTTTTCATTTATTCCCTCCCGTGTTTCAGATGTGATTTCCATGGTGCTTTGTGGAAACCTCTGCCATCCTTTTCCTAAATGCTTACATTGGTACAATATGGCTTAGTGAGCATTGCCCTTTGCCTTACTAAGCCAAGTCCTTTTTAATATGCAGTGTATCCTCATGTGTACTTAAGTGTGTTAGGGTTATTTTTTTGTTTCTTTTTGTATACAAAAGAAAGTTGTATTTTTTTAAGAAAGTTTTATTTTTGTTGGGAGTAGTTTTACTTTGTTCCAAAATCTTGTTTTTTTCTTTGAAATCTATGATTTTAAGCAATGTGTACAGATTTTAGATGGAGAAATGACTAAAACATCCTTTTACATTGTAGTGCTGAACTTCAGCCCCTTTTGGTGAACCAGCTAACTGTAAAGGTGCTGTTAAAGTCATCATATTCCAGTATTCAGAAGTTGGTTATAAGTCATTTGCAGAGGTATAAAGATGATGGACATTGCTTTGGTCTTTCTGAAAATTTACCTTTATTGTCTGGCATTTTCTTCTGGAATCTTTCCTAGCTGAATTTTTTTTTTTTTTGTCAGTCATGGGGCTTGAACTTTGGGCCTGGGCACTGTCCCTCAGCTCTTCAGCTCAAGGAGAGTTTTCTACCACTTGAGCTACAGTGCCACTACCCTGAAAATTTTTTAATAATAATTTTTAGTGAGATTAAGTGATTATATAAATGTCACAAATTTCATAGTACTGTAGGATAGTGATATTTTGTTAAAATCACAAACACATTTTAACCTTTGCAAGGCAAATTGTCATTATCTTGGTCTATAAAGTTTGTGAATTCTATGAGCTTTGACAATATTTCTTCTGCTTTGGGTGATAAATATATTTCTTTCCTTTTGCTTAGTGTTAGCTGTTCCCTCTTTCCCTCTCATCCCTCCCTCCCTTGAGTTCTTTAGTTCATTTTCATCAATGCCCAGTGTAGCTGATGGGTTCCTCTGTTGTATTTTTTCACCTGTTTCCCTCTGATTCCATGCCCTCCTCCTAGCTTCCCTTAGATGTGTGCACATATATACCCCATATGAGGTCAAGAACATGGAGTCATTTAGAAATTATATGGCAGATTAAGTAGATGTCCTTTGTTTCTTGAGTCCTGTTTACTTTGTCGTATTTCCTTGCGTTTTGGATTTTAACATCCTCATATCAGGAAGAACATGTGCTATTTGTCTTTCTGCTCTTGTCTTACCTCACTCACACTGATTCATTTTAGTTCCATCCATTTCTCTGCATCTGGGTTGTTTCTATATCTTGGCTATTGATTGTGAATAGTGCCTAGCTGAAATTTTTGCATTGGCATTTGAAGGGGAATCTTGGCACACTCAAGGGTAAAGATTATTTCTGCTTCATGAAATAATTTTTCACTATCTTTTCACCAAGCAAGTCTCCCATCTGGATCCCCCCACTATACTATAAGGTATATTTTGAAATAGGGCATATATTCCTTTTTTTGTTCCACAGAGAAAATTGAGTATGTTGTATATTTTATCTTGTAAAACATATTGTGTATTTTTCATTCAACACCCTAGAATTTTGTTCTGAGTCTCATTTTACCAGGATGAAACTGAATTAGTTATATGGATGGCCCAAAGATAGTACATGGCAGAGCCACAATTCCTTTTAGTGTTCCAGGTCTCGTGTTGTTCCTATCCGTAGCTGCTTGAGTGACAGTTTTACAAGCGGATGCTGAATGTTCAGTTTAAATTTGTATACAGCCCGTTATGTAATGCCTTCTGCACTGGTCTTTCTATACTTTGTTCCACAAATGTCTGGTCTTTTTACTCTTCTTTTTCCTTTTCTTGCAATGCTCTGGGTCAAAACCAGGGTCTTGTATATGCTGGGCAAGGATTCTACTAGTGAGCTATATCCTCATCCCTGTAGAATGTGTATTCCTCAGTAAATCCAATAGAATACCTCTCACAGATGCTCCTGTTCCCTTCTTTTTGATCAGTCCCCATATTTTTTCACCAGTCCCCATATTAACTCATATTACACTTATACCCTTGTCCTATGCATTCCCCTCAAGGTATTTATGGCCATTGGGAAGATTACACTGTATGATTGTGTGGTTGAGACCTGTCTCCCCTGTTATGCTGTAATTTCTGTGGTCACAAGGACCTGATTCTTGTCAGCTTTCTGTCCCTAGCATCTAGCACAATGTCTGACACAAAGTTGGATCTCAAAAACTATTTGTTTAGTATCGGATAGATATGGGTGAACAAGATTGCCTACTGGCTCTCTTTAAAGTGCCAAGATTGGGGCTAAGGGGTAGCTTAGTGGTTGAGCACTTGCTAGCTTATGCAAGGCCCTAGCTTCATCCCTAGCATTGCGCCTCCCCTCAGATAGTGCCAGGACTGTGAAACACAATTTGTTCATATAAAATTTAATCGTATTGTCATGTATATTCATTTCAGTAGATGATAGCCAGATGATTGTGCTTATGTTTATAGAACTAGAGATACAATTTTTTTAATGGCAAGAAAATTAAATAGTTACCTTAAATTTTTATTTCTGAAAAATTGGAACTGTCTACCACTGCCTACCACCCTGACTAAGTAATGATACTATGTCTCCTGTGACTAAGTAATGATACTATGTCTCCTGTTGTGCTAGTGGCTCAGAGTCTTTATTGTATTATTTGAGTGAACTGAAAGGAATGGCTTCATGGAAGCAAAAATACAAACCCCTTGGACTGGATGCTATGGGAATTGAAGGTAGTGATTTAATTTCTCAACAGAATATATTAGGTATAGTTTACTTATTTAACAAGGACTATTTCTTTATATTTTTTATTTCCTTTTAGATGCTATTGATTGTGAATATTTACATTTGAAATTAATAAGAACCTTACACACATACCTGTAATCCCAGTGCTTGGTATGCTAAGGCAAAAGGATTGTAAGTTTATTTAATCATACAAAGAGTTTCAAGTCTATGAAATTTAACTTTGATTCAGTTTTTAATCTATTTATATTTGGCTAGTATGTCCAGTACAGTAAGATACAGTTTAGGAATACATTTTACTTTCTCTTTCTGTTGAGCTGTTTTTCTTTTCTTTTCTTTCTTTCTTTTTTTTTTTTGGTGCCAGTCTCAGAACTTAAACTCAATTCCTGAGTGCTGTCCCTGAGCTTTTTTTCTCAAGGCTAGCATTCTACCATTTGCTCCATTTCTGGCTTTTGGTGATTAGTTGGAGTTTATGAATCTCCTGGATTTTCCTGTGTGGGCTGTCTTTGAACTGCAGGCCTCAGATCTCAGCCACCTGAGTGTCTAGGATGAGGCGTGAACCGCCACAGCACCAAGCTTCTCAGACTCTCTTGTCATTCCTGGCTGTTGGCTCTTTGAGCTTTCTGCACTTGGCTTCTCCTGGAGAACTTTGTCACTCACCAGTATTCAGTACTTCTGAAACTAGTTTTAAGTTGTTCTTTACTCTTTATTTTTCTAAGTTTATAATACATATGCTTCCTCCTGTTCACTGTCATTATGATTGGGCTCTAGAAAGTGAAAACCCCAGCACTTGCTCAGAAGACAAAGTGAGAGGAGAAATGACATTGCTTTTCCTGTGTTTTGGAATATTTTTGGAATTTACATTTGCTGAGAGCAAATATGATATACTAAGTTTTCTAGGATTACCTCTCACGATGAATAGAAAGTATTTAACTTCTTGATCCTCTTAAGTAGAAAAAATGTCACTACGAAGGGTTACAGATGGAGGAACAGAGCAGTGGGGGAGGGCTTTAGTGTGGTCTGGTTGTGTTAGGTAGGGGTGAAGGTATTAGTTAGGTAGAACACAGAAAACTTTGTTTTTCACTGGTGCTGCAAGAGAATGTTAGTTACCTTACTTGATAACATAGGAGTGCTGCAATCTTTGATTTCCTAGTAGGGTGATTGATACTGATCCACCTCTCAGTGATATTATGAAACATAAAAAAAAATACTTGTACTGCTGGGAATGTAGCTCACTGGCACACTGTTGTCTAGTATGCACAGGCTCCCGGTTCAGGTCTTAGGACCTCAAGGAAAATCAGTACAGGTATTATTTGCTTACTGTAATTATCACATAGAAGTAAACTTAAAGAGTTTATAAAAATTGAACTCATCTCTGTATTCAGAAAGTTCACCAAAATGAAAATGAGTTTGATTTATAATACTTAACGTTTTTTCATTTGTGTCAAATCCAAGAGAGTTCAATTTTTGAGACCTCATTTATTTGTTGGACTAAAAGATTAGTTTCATAAAATGATGTCCAGTGGTATCAGACATTGTGACATAACATAAGTTTATAGTAGTAACTTCCTCTTGGAGTCAGTTTTTTTTTTTTTTTTTTACTGATTAGTAATTTTTTAACAAAAAATGTGGGAAAATTTTTTCCTCACTTACTTGCAGAGTTAGGAAAAGAATTCATATGTCACAGAATGCTGGGAAAGATTCAGTTTTTTGGAAACACAGTTACAACCAGATAGTATCATTTATTTGCTTAATTTTTGAAAGAATCGAGATGTGTTTTGTTTTTGATTGCCTTAATTTTAGGAATGTAATAATGTTTGGCTTGTAAAATCTGCTCTTCTAAGGGCTTAAATCCTGACAAGACAAAGAAGAACAGTAAGGTTTATTTTACTCTGTGACAGTTGAACAGTACTACATGAACTGCACATGACTTTTTTTTTCTGATTTGTTTATCTTTTCAGAGTTATAGACATTAGTATAAAGAATTTCAAGGCATTTTTCCAGTGGCTTTCTGTGGGTAAGTTAACTTTAACATTGTTGTTTTAACACTTTTGAAAACTGTGGAAATACATCTTAGATTTGAATTAGTCTGTTAAAATTTCAAATACTTATAAAATAGTATAATGAGCCTCCTTGTTTCCTTCTTTCACCCAGCTTCAACTGTTGTCCATCTATGGCAGTCCTATTTCACCTACTCCATGATTCCCCCATAGAAGTATTAAAGCTAATTTGTAACACCTGTGCCCCTTACACTCACTAGTACAGTGATCCCTTACCTATCTTGGGAGTTAAGTTCCAGACAACCCCGTGATAAGTGAAAATCCCATGCTCTATTGTGGTTCATTTATTGCTCTGGAAAGTAACTACCTGATAGGTGAGGGATCACTATTTCTGGTTTGTTTCGTTTTGTTTTTTAACCCTGGGATGCAATGAAGCTACAATACAGCGAGGGACAACTGCATTTCCTTAGGTTAAAATTTAATGTTTGAGCCCTTGCTATATATTGGGCACGGGTATAAGATTTTCAAAAAGCCCTTCAGTAGCTTGTGTTACATTTTACACTCTGTTCTTCAGTCTCTAGAGCTGTGTGGTCCATGGTGGTAACCACTAACTAGCCTGTGGCTGTTGAATTGATGGAAATCATCTAAAATTACACATTTAGTTATGTAGTCAGGCTAGCCTCTTTGAAGTTCCTAGGACTCACAGATGATCACTGACAGCACAGAACTGGGATCTTGCTATTACATTTTCATGGGCAGTGGTGCCCTTGCTAAGTGGTACACAGACTTCTTTAGGACTTTCTTTGTAATGCCACTACGTCTTTGCCATTGGGTAGGCAGTTTAATTAACAAATACCTGTTGACTTCACATGAGATGGTTTGATCACCACTCTGAGGTACTTGCATTTTTTTAGGCCCATTTATACTGCTATTTTTGTGAAGTATATTCTTTAAATAATGAAACAAACATTTCTCTCCAACATATGCAACATTTAGTTTTATGTCTCATATTTGTTAAAATTTAGAGTGAAATACAAGATAAATTCCTTTTGATATGCTAATACTGCAAAGTGTCCAAATGTTCAGTTTTAATATTACAAAAGCAGACTTTATGCTTATCACTCTACTATAGTTACTTTTGTTTAAAACCTGAATGTGATCTTAAGTTACTTGAATTCTTGGTTGGATATTTTTGTTTGTTTCCTTTTTTTCAACTATATGATTGATAGTTGGAATAGGGAACTGGAGTTTTTTCAGGCTAGCTTGTTGCAGATCTGAGTTTTAATTAGAATAAATTGCAATATTAAAAGTAGGACTTTAGAAATCCTTTCTCTGATGGGATTAGTGGTTTAGTTTTACTTATAATTATTGCGTGCTCTAACTAAGCATCAGCAGTAGAAGAGCAGTGAGTAACGGCTCAGTTCTTATCTCCAGAATGTGACACTGTTGTCACCCTGGCTTTGTCACTGACACAAGGTTATAACTTTGTTGTCTTTTTTTTTGTAAAATGTAATTTCCATGAAGGCATTTTTACTGCTCTGTCCCCAGCAGCATAATCAATAAGGTTTTGTTTGGGGTGAGGACCAACAATCCTGAATATATTTTAGATCCTGATTAAGTCAGATTTTAGTTCATACTAAATTGTTCAAAGAGAAAGTTTTTTGTAGTAAAAAGAAACTGTTCAAATGGAAAATTTAGTTCAGTAAACCTCATTTGGTCTTTGAGGTATATCTGTAATAAAAATTACATTTCAAGATAATTTTTAACTTTGTATTTCCAGCCATGTTGAGAATGACCGAAGACCATGTGCTTCCTGAGCTGAATAAGGTATGCACAGAAGTACTTATGGCCAGCCCTGTGTGTCAGCAGGTTCCATCTCAGTAGATTCAACCAACCACCAATGAAAAATATTCTGAAAATAATGCATCTGTTCCAAACATATGTACTTGTTTTTCTCTTTACTATTCCTTACACAATACAACAATAGTTATTTACATCGTATTAGGTGTTACAAGCACTCTAAATGGGATTTAAAGTGTACAGGAGGATGTGTTTTCTTATATAAAGATCTTGAGCACCTGAGGATTGTGTTATCTGTGGGGGTCTTAGAACCAATCTCTCAGATAACAGGGGACACCTGTGTAATTTCCTTACCTATTGTCCTGATTGAGCTCAGCCTTGCTCATGGTTTTGGTACTCTTACAGAGTTAGATAACAGGACGTTGGTCTTGTTATCTAAATAAATTTGAGTGGTTGCATAATATTTTCATCTCGCGGAATACTGTTACGGATATTTGAATTTACAATTTTCATGTTTGAATGAGGTTGTATAATTCTTACAACATAGCATCCTTATACTCTTTAACTGCCTTAAGTCTTTTTATTATTGTGAAAATATTGTACAGAGGGGGTTACAATTACATGGGCAAGATAATGAGTACACTTCTTATCAAGCATTGTAGCCTCCTCCTTTGTTTCCCCTTCCCATCCCCGCTCCCCCACTTAACCCTCCTCCCCCCCCCACCAAAGTTGTAAAGTTCGTTTTCGACATATGACTTGTACATCTCATTTTTTTTAGTCCAGTCGTGGGGCCTGAACTCTGGGCCTGGGCGCTGTCACTCAGCTCTTCAGCTCACGGCTAGCGCTCTACCACTTGAGCCACAGCGCCACTTCCAGCTTTTTTTTTTGCTTATGTGGTGCTGAGGAATCGAACCCAGGGCCTCATGCATGCAAGGCAAGCGCTCTACCACTGAGCCACTTTCCCAGCCCTTGTACATCTCATTGTAGCAATGGGTCCACCTGTATCCCTACTTAAATGATTTGTTTTTTTCCCTTCCCCTCCACAAATTATAACAACATCAAATACAGTGATAGCAGGGGTTATTCCGTGGGGGGGGGGGACATACAAATGAACAAAGAAATAATCTTATAAATGTGATAGGAACAATCGCATGAAAGAAAAAAAAAACATTTGAATACATATCTTAGGGTTCATTTCCCTAACATCAACTTATCTGACCTTTTTGGCTTGACTCAGACATATACTAAGTATTGAAAACAAGGGAAACCATGGGACCTATGTTTCTTTGGGCCTGGCTTCCTTCACTTAATATAATTTTTTCCAAACCTTTCCATTTCCTAACAAATGGGGAAATGTCATTCTTTCTGATGGAGGCATAGAATTCCATTGTGTATATATACCACATTTTCTTGATCCACTCCATCTACTAAGGGGCATTTGGGTTGGTTCTATATCTTATGCCTTAAGTCTTAAATGCATTTTTATTTTCCTTGAAATATAAGTACTTAAATGTTGTACCTAAGTTGAAGCCTGGAAATGAGCAGTTTCTTTCTGTGAGGATGTGGAAAGAAGCATTCCCTGAAAGCGAGCTTAGAGAACAGCCAGCCTCCTCCTTGCTCTCCACAGCCCACTCACCTGCACCCAGGCCCAAACTGTGGATTCAGGCAAATTATTGGGAAGCTTTCTTTTTACCGTGATTTGTTTTCTTTTTGCCCCTTTTTGTTAATAGATAACTCAGAAAGATATCACATTTGTTACTGAATTTCTTACTGAACATTTCAATGAGGAAAGAAATAGCTATTTTTACAATTAAGTCACTTTGAAAATAATCACAGCAAAGATGGTTCATGGTTAAAAAGTAATGAGCAATTACTTTTATAAAAAGACTAATTTTAAAAAGACTAAACATAAAGTCTATAAGTAGACTTCTGTCTGTATGTATCTTACAATCTGCAAAAAACTAAATGCAATGGATAGCTGTTTTATAAAATACATATTGAGTTTGTTAATTTTAAGATTATTTTCTTAATATTTTGAGCTTTTAGAAATAAACTATGTTTGTTCTTTCTAGGCTCCAGACTTTTCTAATCGAAAAAGAAAATACTTTAATGTTGAAAAAGTTGGTCAGGTATGGGCTTTCTATTGAACTTGGTTTGATTTTTAAGAACGAATTTTAAGACTTTGTACTGTTAATTCATATTATCTAAATTTTATGGAAAATAATACAATGCCAGTATAACTGGCATTGTTGTTTATTTTCTCAGCTGTCTTTGATGTACAGCTTAATAGAAGACAGCTAATTTTAATGTCTACCTATGTGTTTATTCTGTTTTAATATGCTAATTTGCTTAATGTATATAAGGAAAATCTAACTTCAAGCAGGTGTGTGTCCTTGGAAAGGAGAAAGTACTGAACTAGTTTTGTCCTTTAACTGAGGATATTCTTTAATATTATACAAAATCCTTCCAAGTGTTGGTCTCTTGGAAGTTTTTAATGTGGAATCTAAAATTGTGTTTAGTAGACACTTCATACTCAGTTTCATTAAAAATCTCTCCATCTTCCTTGCACTTTGAAAGGCACTTTTACTCATGCTTGTTTTCATAGCATCATAACTTGGTCTTTTTAGAAATATTGGTTCTGTGGCTTTTACAGATCTTTTTAAGTACTGACGCCTTCCATTATACATTATAAATATGTGACTTCAGTCTACTCTAATCAGTCTTTAGTTACTGTGAAGCTGTCAGGCACTCAGTAACAGATGCAGGTGCCAACATTTTGAGTTTTGCTTAAAAGTTGCTTTTTTTTTTTGAGACAGGGTCTTGCTCTATAGGCCTTAAACTTGTGATATTCCTGCCTCATCCTCTTCTAAGTGCTGGAATTACAGGCCTTTAGAACCAAGTTTAGCTGAAATGTTATTTGCAATAAATATTTTAGGTTGTTTTGTTCAAAGTCACTTTATTTTCAAAAAAATACCTGCCAAAAGTAAGAGTTTGAGGGGGTAGAGGGATGGATGAGTATGCATGTTCAAAGGGGTAACATTGACCAAGACATATTTGTCCATAAGCTGAACCATGGCAACTCCTTGTACATCTATTTAATAAAATAAATAAAAATTTTAAAATTAAAAAATACCTCACAAACATCTAAGTATGAAGAACCAGTTTGTCCCCTAGTCTTTTGTTTCTAAGTAAAAATGGAATGTCATTTTTAAAATATTTATTTATTTATTATTGTGAAAATACTGTACAGAGGGGTTACAATTACATGGGCAAGATAATGAGTACGTTTCTTATCAAGCATTGTAGCCTCCTCCTTAGTTTCCCCTTCCCATCCCTTCCCATCCTCCCCCTTGGAATGTCATTTTTTATAAAATGTCTGCCTTTACAACTGAAACAAGACAGTTTCAGTTTTTCTTCAAGACAACTTTGCATGCTTTGATGTGTTGTAAAATCACCCGTGTGCCTCCTAACTCTGACTCAAAAAACGTTAAAAGATCTGCCATCAAGACTTGAGAATTAACAATTTAATAGTTCTATCAGGATAAATGAAACTGAATATGTGACAAAGAACACAAGAATTTGGTCTACTAGGTGAGGGGTGCAGGTACTGGCTGTTCTTTCTTCCACACCTTCAGTGCAAATGTTGACACCGTGAAAGGGCAAGTGACACCTTGGCACTAAAGCTGGCATTAACCTTGTAGTCAATGGAAGCATGCTGAGCACTCTCAGGGATGGGGCTACACTGTGAGAACTGCCCTTGTGGAGCATACTGTCAGTTGGTACTTGTAAAACTAAAATATAGCCCTGATAGGTAAGGTTAAAATATATCTTGAAAATGAACCACAAAATGTAAACTCTGGTTTCTACATTTACTATACTCTGACCATTTAAGTCATTTTCATGTTGTCTAGAATTTGTCACCTCACTTAGAAAAATAATGTACCTTCAGAGAACCTGGCAGTACAACAAGATAACTTAGTAACTAGAATAATGTTAAATACATATTAGAGCCTGAATCATTGCTTAACTGAAAAAAATTTAAACTATTTTTAGTATTTGAAAGATGAAGATGATGGCCTTGTGTCACCCCCTAACACGGAAGGAAACCAGTGGTATGACTTCCTCCAAAACAGCAGCCATCTTAAAGGTACTTTATGAACCAAGCAGATGTTGGCCATGTTTATACATATTTGAGATTAAAGAGTAACCTCAAAATTTGTCTAATTTCTTCAGGCTTACTTGGCATGTCCATTTTATTTGATTAGAGAACAGCATTTTAACAAGTAGAGTATGATGTCACCATGATAGATAGAAAACACCCTGAAATTAACTGTGCTGTGGTACATTAACTATGCTGACACTAAAATTATTTTTTCCCTCCTGACACCAGCCAGTTATGATACCAGCTGAAGGTCCTGCAATGCAATTCATTGCAATTATGACACTGAGCACCCACAATGATCATTAGCCTCCAGAGGGAGGAAGGCTCAGTCTGCTAGACTCCTCACATCACATCAGTCCCAAGAGCTAGGTTCCCTTACCCACACCTCTGTGGGACTTGACTATGGGACATATGTCCCAACTTTCTCCCTTAAGTTGGCATAGCTTCCAGACTGGTGTACAATGCTCAGGAACACATTCAGCTTTCCTTTCCAGACTGTTTGTAATAAAAATTTAACTTGGGCATAGCCCAGTGGAAAACATCATTCAGGGTTTGATATGGAGGAAGAGGCCACAGCTTTTAGATCCTCCCAGCACTCAACATGTTCATCAACCAGGGAGCCATCCAAACCTCCCCAGTGTCTTTTTTTTTAATTATTAAGAAGGTTAGTAAAGAAGGGTTATGGTGGGCTGGGAAGTTGGCTCAGTGGTAGAGGGCTTGCCTTGCATGCATCAAGTCCTGGGTTTCATTCCTCAGGACCACATAAGCAGAAAAAGCTGGAAGTGGCTCTGTGGCTCAAGTGGTAGGGTGCTAGCCTTGAGCTGAAGAGCTGAGGGACAGCTCCTAGGCACAGAGTTCAGGCCCCAGGACCAGAAAAAAAGAAAAAGAAAAAGAAAAGAAAAGTTATGGTTACGTAAGGCAGGTAAAGATTACATTTCTTTTTTTGACAATGTCACCCTTTCCCTTGCTCTCTCCCAGTTTGTCTTGGGTTTTTGATGGAGGCTTCATTATAATGATTTAGTCACTGGGGTAGAATTCAACCCCAAGCCCCGATTCCTTTCCTGCAGTCTGGCAGATGGAGCTGAAACTTATAAGCTTCTGGTTAAGGCATAGACTTTCCACGCCACCCAACCCTGAGGCTTTGCAGGAACCTGCCAGAGTGGCCACATTAAAATTGGCCATCATGGGCTGGGAAGATGGCTCAGTGGTAGAGCGCTTGCCTTGCATGCCTGAGGCCCTGGGTTCGATTCCTCAGTACCACATAAGCAAAATGAAAAAAGCCGGAAGTGGAGCTGTGACTCAAGTGGTAGAGCTCTAGCCTTGAGCTGAAGAGCTGAGGGACAGCGCTCAGGCCCAGAGTTCAGGCCCCACAACCGGACCCCCCCCAAAAAAATTAAAATTGGCCATCACATTTACTACTCAGGATATCTGGGTTTCAGGAGCTGAGTTTTGGGAACTGGCGACAAAGGCAACATGTTTTTCTGTAATTACCTAGTATGTCACCTCTTGAACCTTAAAGTGCTGAAATGATTATTTTTTTTTACCTAACACAGCTGGTAAGGGAAGTGCTGAGTGTGGGAGAGACAGTCTCAGAGCCATTTGAGCTGGTGGGCCTGAGTCACAGCTTGATTCACAGCTCTTTTCATCCCAGGCAGTTCCAGAGGCCCAGTAGGCCTCTTTGTTTTTTTTCCTTTTAAGTTGGAGAATAAGATGAGTTCTTATGGATATTGTAATACTGTATAAAAAAGCCATTTTAAAATAAAAAGCATACTGAATACAACAGCAAAAAAGAAACAAAGCTAGCAGTGGCAGAGTATCCTGGACTGCTGCTGCTATCACATTGTGGCAGAGTTGAGAAGAAAGAACAGGTTTCAGTACATAGCTTATGGTTTCCAATGCCTTCCATTTTTCTAATAGCCAATAGCATTTTACTGTTGGGCTTTGGTGTAGGACTAAGCATGAGAAGGACCAAGCGAATGTAGTTGTATTAAGTGGACTGGATTGAAGGGAGATTCTGGTCATTTATTTTAACAAGGTATGTCGAAAGTATAATGAGAATTCCACCATGAAAAAGTATGGACTATAGTAATCAAAACAGCTTGGTATTGGCATAAGAACAGACCTCAGGACCAATGGAATAGAATTGAAAACCCAGAAATGAACCTACAGACCTATAGCCATCTAATCTTCAATAAGGGAGCTAAAACAATAGAATGGAAGAAAGACAGCCTCTTCAGTAAATGGTGCTGGCAAAATTGGTTAACTACATGCAGAAAACTAAAGCTAGATCCTTATATATCACCCTGCACCAGAATCAACTCCAAATGGATCAAAGACCTTGAACTCAAAGCAGACACTCTGAAAACATTACAGGATGGAATAGGAGAAACCCTAGGTCTCCTTGGCTCAGGCCGAAATTTTCTGAATAGAGACCCGGAAGCACAACAAATCAAAGAAAGGTTGGACAAATGGGATTGCATAAGGTTGCAGAGCTTCTGCAGGGCAAATGACATAGCTAGCAAGATCAATAGAAAGCCCACGGATTGGGAGAAGATCTTTACTAGCCATACAATGGACAAGGGTCTCATATCTAAAATATACTTGGAACTCAAAAAATTAAACCACCCAACAACAAATTCCTCAAAGAAACAACTGCCCAATAAATAAGTGGGCGAAAGACTTAAAGAGAAGCTTCTCTGAAGAAGAAAGAAGGATGGCCAATAGACACATGAAGAAATGTTCAACATCCCTAGCCATAAAAGAAATGCAAATCAAAACAACATTGAGATATCACCTCACTCCAGTTAGAACAGCAAAAATCAAGAACTCTAACAACAACAGATGCTGGAGGGGATGGGGACAGAAAGGAACCTTACTTCATTGTTGGTGGGAATGTAAACTTGTTCAACCACTTTGGAAAGCAGTATGGAGGTTCCTCAAAAGACTTCACATAGATCTCCCCTATGATCCAGCAATCCCACTTTTGGGCATTTACCCAAATGTTTACAAACAAGACCACACTAAAGCTACCAGCACAACTATGTTTATTGCAGCATTATTTACCATAGCTAAGATATGGAACCAACCCAGATGCCCCTCAGTAGATGAATGGATCAAGAAAATGTGGTATATATACACAATGGAATTCTATGCCTCCATCAGAAAGAATGACATTTCCCCATTTGTTAGGAAATGGAAAGGTTTGGAAAAAATTATATTAAGTGAAGTAAGCCAGGCCCAAAGAAACATAGGTCCCATGGTTTCCCTTATTTGCAATATCTAGTATAGGTATGAGTCAAGCGGAAAAGGTCAGATAATATGATGTTAGGAAAATGAACCCTTAAATATGTATTTTAATGTTTTCGTTTCTTTCATGCATGTGTTTCTAATGCATTTATAAGATTATTTCTTTGTTGCTTTGTATGTTCCTCCCCCACAGTGTAACCCCCGCTTTCACTATATTTGATGTCAGTATAACATGTGGAGGAGATGGGGACAAACAAGTCGTTTAAGGATTCAGGTGGACCTGTTGCAACAATGAGAAGTACAAAATGTCATGTCAAAACCAGCTTTACAATGTCGGTGTGGGGGGGGAGGGGGTATGATTGGGTCGGGGGGAGGGGGTGGCTGGGAAGGGAGGTGAAGGGTAAACAAAGGAGGAGGCTGCAATGCTTGGTAAGAAATGTATGCATTATCCTGCCCATGTAATTGTAAACCTTCTGTACAGTATGTTCTCAAATAAAATAAAATAAAATTTTAAATTTAAAAATAAAAAATAAAAAAAAATAAAAAAAGAAAAAGTATGGACTGCCTCTGACAATGGATTATTTTCTCCTAATCATTGGTTTGCTATAGTTTTTGTTTTGTTTCTGTTTTTGTCTGAAACCAGAAAGCCCTTTGCTGTTTCCTTATTATGCTCGAAAATCATTGCATTTTGTGAAAAGGCAAATGGAAACCATTATTGATCAGTGTTTGCAAATGACAGCAGTAAGTTGGGAAGAAATGCATGTCTTCGTGTGGGAACAAGAGTATAGTATGTCTCGTCTATGTAAATGAACATATATATTAGGATAAATTGTAAAAATGCTGATATTCAACTCGTTTTGATTGTCAAAATTGGCAGTTTCTTATGGCTTGGTTATATCCATAGTTAATTCCTTATATAAATTTATTTTACTTTATGTATTTTTAAAATTATTATAAGGTAGGCACTTATGGCTCATGCCTGTAATCCTAGCTTCTCAGGAGACTGAGATCTGAGGATCGAGTTCAAAGCCAGCTAGGGCAGGAAAGGCCATGAGGCTTATCTCCAATAAACCACTTAGAAAACCAGAAGTGGCACTGTGGCTCAAGTGGTAGAGCACTAGTCTTGAGCTGAAGAGTTGAGGGACAGAGTGCCCAGTCTTGAGCTGAAGAGCTGAGGGACAGAGTGCCCAGGCCCAGAGTTCAAGCCCCTCCACCGACAAAAAAAAAAAAAAAATTATTGTAAAGGTGATGTACAGAGAGGTTACAATTACATAGGTCAGGTACTGAATACTGTACATTTCTTTTTCAACAATGTAACCCCCTCCCTCATTTTCTGCTCACATAAATTTAAAAATTATCGTCTTAGTAAAGTATCTTTAGTGTTTTATTTGCCCCCCCAGATCAATCTCAATACAGTCTTAGTCCCAGAGCTGGTGTGTCTTGTCAGTGACTGATGTCATGAGACCAGAGGGAGGGAGTGGTCTTTTAGCACAGGCCAAGCAGGCTCCTCACCACTAGCTGCTCCCCTTCTCTCTAATGATGTTTCCAAATCTTGCTTTTCTGTAGGATGAAATTGGAAAATCAATGAATCAAGCCATCTGTATTCCATTATATAGAGATGCTAGAAGGTTATCTTCTTTACCTGTTAGGTAGTATAATTTAGCAGCAAGTTTGAATTTTTCTCTTTTTTTTTTTTTTTTGCTTTTGTTTTAGTGAGGACTCTGCGCGCAGATTGTTCACATTTCCTTTTCTGTGTGTGTCTCCTCGTCTTGTGTAAACAGTAGTTTTTGTTCTAAACTTAAATAGCTAAATACATTACTTTTCTTTCCTTAGGTGGAATAATAAAAGTTCAAATCTACAGTACCTTCTTTTTACTATTTTAGAAGACTCACTGTATAAAATGTGTATCTTAAGATTAAGGCATACTGATATTTCCCAGTGAGTATTCCTTTGAAGTTTGAACCGAAGAGATGAGAGCTTAATATTTGTAATAATAATAAGCCATTCAGCTTCCCTCCAGCATTTCGGGTTTCAGCGAAGCTGCCTCATGACTTTAGGTTTGCATTCAGTATTCTCAGTTCTCACATCTGGGAGATGGTAATGCTGAATTGAGAAGCTATTTGATCCCTTCTTGTTCTAGAGTTTTAACTTTTATATTAGTATATAGCCTCGTATATAAGTTTTTTTTTAAAAATAGGTTTAGGAAAATGACAGCAGACCTGTGTTATATCTAAGAACACTTAGTGATTCAAAACTGTGTTAGTAAGTACTTTATAGAAAGGCTTTTTTAAATTTTAGGTTAATTATCTTTCATCAAATAAGAGCTCTTGCCCACAGAGACTTTTTGAGATTCCAAAGTAAACATTCTGAAAATCAAATGATATTCAGGGTTCCATTAGCATTTTAAATCGTTTTAAGTCTCACTATGAAGGTACTAGTTTATTTTTGTGTGCCACTCTGGGGTATGAATTTAGGCTCTGGGCATTGTCCCTCAGCTTTTGTGCTCAAGGCTATTGTTTTCCCACTTGAACCACAATTCCACTTTTGACTTTTTGGTGGTTAATTGAAGATAGGAGTCTCCTGGATCCCTGCCCAGGCTAGCTTCAAATGATGATCTTCAGATCTCAGCGCTGAGTAGCTGGGATTACTGACATGAGCCACCAGCACATAGCTAAAGGGATTTCTTTTTTCATTGTCAAGAGGGGTTACAGTTAATAAGTAAGATAATAGGTACATTTCTTGTCTAACTTGTTACCCCCTGCCTCATTTTTGTCCTTTCCCTCCCCTCCCTAATCCTCCCACTTGCCAAATTGTACAGATCATTTCCAACATATTGACTTGTGAATATGGCTATTGTATTGGATCCCCCTTGTCCTTTGTCTCACGATTCTGTTCTCCTTTCCCTTCCCTAATTCAGATAAATGTATGTATAATACCAGGGTACCAAAATCAAATACAGTGACAATAGGGGATAAACCGCAGGGGGAAGAACACACCAAAGAAACAAAAAGTACATAGTACATTAAAAACAACAGGGCTGGGAAGGTGGCTCAGTGGTAGAGTGCTTGCGTTTCATGCCTGAGGCCCTGGGTTCGATTCCTCAGCACCACATAAGCAAAAAGAAAAAAGCCAGAAGTGGCGTTGTGCCTCAAGTGGTAGAGCACTAGCCTTGAGCTGAAGAGGTGAGGGACAGCGCCCAAGCCTAGAGTTCAGGCCCCATGAACGGAACCAAAAAACAAAACAAAACAAAAACAACAATAACAAAGAAAAACCTCATGTTTCCATGTCTTGGAGTTCATTTCACTTAGCATCATCTTATATGGTCATATGTACATAGCTCTTGAGCTATTTTTCTCATCTGTTAAAATTATCCTAGAAGTATACTAATTATTGAAAATAAGGGAAACAATGGGACCTATTTTGGGGGGGTGTCTGGCTTCACTTGATAGGATTTTTTCCCAGTCTTTCCATTTCCTTACAAATGGGGCAGTGTCATTCTTTCTGATGGAAGAATAGAATTCCATATATGTATATATATATATATATATATATATATATATATATATACACACACACACACATGTGTGTATGTATGTATACATATGTGTGTATGTATGTATACATATGTGTATCACATTTTCTTTTTTGTTGGTCATGGGACTTGAACTCTGTGCCTGGGCACTGTCCCTCAGCTCTTCAGCTCAAGGCAAGTGCTCTACCACTTGAGCCACAGTGCCACTTCCAGTTTTCTGGTGGTTTATTGAGGATAAGAGTCTCACAGACTTTCCTGTCTGGACTGGCTTTGAACTGCATTCCTCAGATCTCAACCTCGTGAGTAGCTTGGGTTACACGTGTGAGCCACTGGCCCCCAGCTTTACCACATTTTCTTGATCTATTGATCTACTGAAGGGCGTGTGGGTTGGTTCCATATGTTAGCTATGGTGAATAATGCGGCAATAAACCTAGTTGTGCTGGTAGCTTTAGTATGGCCTTGTTTGTGGTCATTAGGGTAAATGCCCAGCAGGTGATTGCTGGGTCATAGGGGAGCTCTATGTGCCTTTTGAGAACCTTCACTAAAGGGAATTTTTGAATTCAAGATGTTAGTTTTCCTTAGTTATGGCCTTTAGCTGCTTAGTGATTAAGATTTTAAACCAAGCTGGTTTGCCTGACTAAGTGTTTAAATTATAGTATTCTGGAGTGGAAGTGGTAGTGTTGGTCTGGGATTTGGGAAGTAGATATGTGTGCTAACATTGCCAGTCATGTTTGTTCAGGCATTTAGATTTATTGGCTATGTAGTTGTTCCATAGGGTCTCATTCCCCTCTCTCCTTTCTTTCTTCAAGATCTGTAAGTAATGGACTAATTGCTGTGAAATTTGGGAGCTTCACCTATGCTACAACTGAAAAAGTCAGAAGAAAATAACGCCCAAGCCTGATTTGGGACAGAAGCATGTGTGATGTATGTGTAGTCAGTGCTATGTCAGATGTGCTGTCAATAAAGGGGCTCTGTCATTTGTAGGGGGGCAGATTTTCTTTTACTTTGATTCTTGTTAGCTCTGTTCACTCAGTTATATATAAGGTATAACTCATGAAATTTTCACAGGCTTAAGGCCTAGCCATTTATGTTCAGAGTTTTCTAGAACAGTGATAAAATGTCACAGATCATTTTGTTTGATCTGATGATTACTTATTTTGTTATAACTAGTTATATTTGTGAAAATTGATATAAAAGTATAAACTGATAAGGTGTTTTGTCATTGCAGGGAATATCACCTATGGTTTTATTTTGTTTTTGCTTAGTGTCAGCATGTTATGTGGTTATGATCATTTCTGATATAACAAAATGCATCTCACTTCCAGCAACTACAGCTGTTTAGATGCCCAGTTTTATGATGATGAAACTGTAACAGTCATTCTTAAAGACACCATGGGACGTGAAGGAAGAGACAGACTCTTGGTCCAGTTGCCATTGTCGTTTGTGTATAACAGTGAAGATGCTGCAGAGTATCAATTCACTAGAACTTATGCCACAAGGTAACTAACTACCTTAGTGGTATAGGGTCTGTGTGGTTAAAGTTAGCTTTAGTTTTTTAAAGGTAGGATCTCAAAAAGAGCTGAAGTGTGGCTCAAGTGGTACAGTACCAGGTGCTGAATTCAAAACCCAGAACCACCAAAAATTTAAAAAAGAAGTGTCCCATTGTGTATCTCAGGTTGCCTCGCCTTGAAATAACCAGGCTTGTCTCAAATTCATGAAGTTCTTGCATGGTCTCCAAGGTGTTGAGTTGTCAGTCATATGGTACCAGGCTTAGCTTATATTTAGCTATATTTACCATATGCCAAGAATTCCAGTTTCTTACATATGCTAGGCAATGTTTTTTTAGTTACTGGTCTACCCATACAGACAGCTGAGCAGAAAACCTCCTGCTTTGTTTTTTTTTTCTTTGTCCATCATGGGGTTTGAACTCTGGGCCTGAGTGCTGTCCCTCAGTTCTTCAGGTCAAGCCTAGCACTCTGCCACTTGAGCCACAGTGCCACTTTGGGTTTTGTGGTGGTTTATTGGAGAGAAGAGTTTCACAGTCTTTCCGGCATGGACTGGCTTTGAACCATGATCCTCCTGAGTAGCTAGGATTACAGGAATGAGCCACCAGTGCCTGCCTGGCTTCCTACTTTGTATTTTTAAAATCCGAACTTCATACAACACACTGAAACCCACCAAACACTGTTAGGAAAGATGAGGAGGAGACTAATTGCTATTAAATTTAGGAGGATCATCTACCCCACAACTGAAAAAAATCAGAAGGTAAGTCTTCCTTCATGCTACAAAGTCTTCCCAAATGTTACAAATTTCCTAATGTTACAATTGTATGTTACCTCAAAAATTAAAAAACGGGAAAAAATGTGCCGACTTTAATCATTGTCTTGTCCCTTGCTTTAATATTAAACTAGGATTTTTTGCTAGAATAAGATGAGGAATTATTTGGAATGGAGAAGAGGACTTCATTTGAGTTATGTTTTAAAGGATAGCATTAACTTTAGTTTGTTGTCACTAATAATTATAAACTTGCCTTTAGTGTTTTCCAGAATTGGGACCCCAGTTCCATTGCAGAGTCTATAGTCAGTTCTAGGAGATAGTTTTAGTTGCTTGAGGATTTAAAGTAATGAGATTCCTTCTCTAATTTAAAAACATGAGCATCTGCTCTCCTTGAAAGGGAATTGAGGACTGGGTGCATAGCTCAGTTGTGCAAGGCTTGAATTTAATCTCTAGTACTGTATCCTCCCTCCCCATCACCCAAAAAACAAAGGGCACCAAGACCTTACTAAAATGAAGCCAAGGCTCTGTGGAATGTAGTATTTTTACAGACTGTCTTGTCACCTGGGAATGGAGTGTGGGTGGGAGTAGGACCCCAGTTGCCCCAAACCCCTCCTCTAGTGAATGTGGGAGGTGGAGGTCCTGTTTGATTCCTGGGCTGGTTTTTCCTCCAGGCTAGATGAACAAAGCAGTGTTATTCCCACATGCACCCTGCACTTTGAGAAGCACTGGCGGTTACTGGAGAGCATGAAAGCTCAGTACGTTGCTGGGAATGTTTTTCACAAAGTGTCCTGTGTGGTGAGTATGGCTTTGTTTCTATGCAGCATCCTATGAGTACTCAAGCATGTCATCTCCAAGGCTCATTCTCTGCTTGTCATTCTGTCCCTTGGTTTCAGTTAACTGAGCAAGCAGCAGGCTAGTTATTTTGTTTTCTTGTTTGGAGAAACTTTGAGTAATTAAGAGCAATTTCAGAGCGAGGTGCTGGTGGCTCACGCCTGTAATCGTAGTTACTGAGGAGGTTGAGATCTGAGGATCTTAGTTTGAAGCCAGCCCAGGCAGGAAAGTTCAAGAGGCTCTTATCTCCAATGAATTACAGAAAAAGCCAGAAGTGGCTCTGTGGCTCAAGTGGTAGAGTGCTCACCTTGAACAAAAGGATAGCACCCAGGCCCAGAATTCAAGCCCCAGGACTGGCAAAAATAGTTTGGCTTCTAAGTTACATAAATTCACCATGTGCTGTGTGGAGATCCTTTTATGTAAAATGAAGGTGGAATTGGGTGATTTTATAGTAAATTGTTAAAAATATAACTTTCCTATAAATCTATACTTTGCTTAAAGCTTCTGATTTCTGCTTCGTTTTATAAAATTTGTTTGCAAAGCCATTAGTTAGAAAATTGTTAATGTAACTCCTGACACCAGTGGCTCATACCTATAATTCTAGCTGCTCAGGAGCTGTGGCTCCACTAGAACGCTATGAGCAAAAGATGCTCAGGCCCCATGTTCAAGTCCCAGTTCCAGGTGCATGTGCGCTTTCACACACACACACACACACACACACACACACACACACACACACACACACACACACACATTAATGTGCCTTTTCTTTAGTTAAGTTCAAGTCTCCATCATGTAAGAGTATTTGAAATGGACATCGATGATGAATGGGAGCTGGATGAGTCTCAGATGAAGAGAAGGAAGCCAGTGGTAAGCCTGTGAAGATCAAGGAGGAAGTGCTGTCCGAGTCAGAGACAGAGGCCCACCACGCCTCTGCTGATGCTCCAGCCCCAGAGATAGTCGTCAAAGTGGAGAAGCTTGACCCTGAACTGGACTCATAATCCAACTTGCCATTGTTTATTACATGTTACTGTGGCAGCCTTTGGATCACTTGGACCTGACATGAGCCGATGAATCATTGCTCAGTGCAACGTGAATGATTGTTGGCAAGTTCATGATAAGATAAAATTGTTGGAAAGAAGTTGGTGATCATAGCACAGGTGTGGTCCTAGAATGCTCTAAATGGAACTGTGACAAATGTTCTGCTTTCCCATCCCTTTTCTCTCTGTCTCTCAAGTGTCACCAGTCACCACTCCATCTGAGAGTACTCTAGTGCTAGATTGCATAATGTTCAGGTAGATAACCGCCACACAGTTAAAATAAGGGCCTACTTGTTTCTCACACCTAATAGGAACCATGATCAAAACATGAATTCTGTGATTGTTGCAGTTGATCAATGTCTACTCCCTGACAAATGGAGAATAGTTTTCAGCTTGTGGAATACTTGGGATTCAAATATCCAGCCATCTCTCTGCGTTTTCCTTTATTCCCTCACACCATGTCCCTCCATGAATATAGGACTACTAACTTTATTTTAAAAATCCTAGGTGACATCTCATAGGTTTTGACCTCTGTTAAGAGACTTAGCTGGATCTAGAACCAAAGGATTCAGAGATATGGAATCATTCTGTGATGATGGCAGAGCACGGGAGTGGCCCCTATCACCAAGCAGCTGGTATAGAAAGCAATCAGCTTACTCTGACAGTGGAGGGGGCAGGTATGTGACTGGAGATTTTCAGCTCAAAATGCTTGCTTTAGGGCAAGCAGTGGGGTGTCAGGACTTCAAACCTGATCTTCTTATCTTCCCTGATCCGTGGGGGACTTGGATTACTTATTCTGACATTTAAAGGTAACTTCTACCATGAGCTTTCAAGACAGGAGCTTTCAGAAGGTGGTAGTGGTGTCTGTAAGTGCATATTTTGGGCAGACCCCTTGTTAGTATGCCTGGGCTTTGGGAAGGTAGGGTATTAATGCACTTGAAGTACATCTGACTGCAGTCTGGATTCAAATAATCCTTACCTGAGCTCTGCAGTGAGTTAGCGATCACATGTTTATGATGGGATTTGTCTTGTGAACCAGACAATGGCCTGTTGAATGTGAGGGGTGATGGACTTGGACTCTGTACTCCCCAGGAGAGACCTCTGTGCTTTTACATGTGCATCATGACTGGTTTTGCGCTTCAGACACTGGTTCCTTTTCTATATCTTCATGGCCAGTATAGCTTGAGCTCTATTTCCAACAGCTATGTGGCTCTTGGTGGGCTTGTGTGTAGGGTAGACTTGAGGTGTACGCAGGTGATTCTGAACCCCAGGACAAAGATCAGTTATATATAACTCCAAGGAGGCATTGAGACTGCCCTTCAGAGTAGAAGATACTTGCAGGAGATATGTATCTCAGTTCCCATAGTGAGGTCCTGGGGACCTCATCTAGCATAAAAACATTGCAGGCCTGAACTTGGGGGGAAAGAGAGCATGATGGACATAGATAAGATACCACTCTGTGGTCACCATCATCAGCATGCCTAGCGGGAAATGGAAAACACAACATGTTTAGTATACCTCAGTCTGTACCCAGATTCTCCAGGTTATAGGCCATGGCAGAGAGGAAACAGTGAATAGCAGGTGCTTCTCTCTAGACGAAGGCTTCTACAGGGGCTCTCTTGTGAATTGCTTTACTGTGCAGAGTTGTTAGAAATATTCAAGCACTAACTTTTGCCCCTGTATGATGCCAGAGTCTTGAAGTGAGCATGCTTATCTGTGTCAAAACTGCAAACTAGCTCACAAGTATTTAAGTTCTTGAATGACTTTGAGCTGGAAGATTCTTCATTGTTACAGATGTCCCTGGCATGATGGGAAGTTCCAAAGTCCCCCTTCACTACGGCACTGTGTTTGTCGGAATCCCCCGCCTCCCCAGCATGAAGAGGGAAATTTTCTTCTCACGTGGTTACATTTTTACTGGCTTGCAAATTATAGCCAGGCAGATAATACTACCTATAGTTTTTCCAAGGAATACCTGTTTGGTATTTTTATCTCATGGAGCCTTCAATAAATGGGTGCTTGAAACGTGTGCAACTTTCCCCCCATGATCTGTAACTTTTGGAAATGTCCCCTAAATTTGGGCACTGGGAGTTTACTTTGTGTTCCCCTTCAGACCAATATTGCTCATGGCTGATGTGATGAAAATGTACTCATGTCTCCACTGTATGTGTCACACATTCTGGATGTCTTACAGCAAGGGGAAAGATGGTATCCCACAGGAAATGATCTAGGTAATTCTCATTCTGCTTGTATTGTCAGGTGCATGCTGAGTGAGACAAGTGTATCCCCATGATACCTTGCTATGTCTGAATCTATGTCTGAATCTTTGGTGGGTGACCAAAGGAAATTGACTTGCTACAGGCCTCACATGGCCAAATTATAGGCCCTAGTATCCTCATGGGGATTTGGGCTGGGAGCTCATTCAAAATTTCTTGATGGGGTTTCAGGGGTACTTGGGAAGGCATGGGCTGGGACTCTTTGGAGGTAAATGTGGAATCTCTCCACCAGCATTACAGGCAGGTCTTCAGGAAGACTTGTCTCTGCTTTTCAGGCCCCTCAACTGATTGAATTGGGCCCCTCAATGCTAAAATGATCTTTCCAAAAAATCAACTGATTGATGACACTGATCACTTCTCCAGGTACTAATCCACCTTAGACCAGTGTTTGGTTAGAGTTTGGGAACTGTATCCACAACCAACAAATAAAATTGGTCATCATGGAAATACAGTGATCTGTTTTCTGGAGAACCTAGTCTCTGAAGAGAAGACAGATCTGTTTTACGGTGTGACTCTTCTGTATAGCTGCATTTCGAACTCTCCAGTTACTTAGTTACCAGGACACTGTGACCAGAGCAGAAGTTAAAAATCCCAGTAGGTCTCCGACCTCTCGAGCAGCATCTCAGAATACTTGCACAGAATGAACTAGCTTCTGGTATCTAGGTGTGTGTACAGTGTATTTCCAGTTGTCCTGTGAATTATCCCGTATTGCTATAGCCAATGCCATTTCTAGAGGCATCTATGGATCTAGACCTATAGATGATACAGTAAAGTTTCAGTGGTAGATATTTAACTTATCTAGCATACGGTTGGGCATCTTTATTTTTTTATATGATTAGTAGTTGTCTAGCTCTTAGGTGGTTAATGTTATATGGCCTTGGTAATTACCATGTGAGTAATTTCAGAACCAAGGAAGTAAGTTCTGTGCCTCCCTAGTGATCATATCTGGTTTGTATACTTCAGTCAGTCTTCTGTACCTTGCACATGTCTCTGGTCTACAGAAGTTAGCTGTTGACTGTAGGCAGACCATTAAGAGTTCTGGAATCATCACTTCAAAGATGAAGACTGACCAGGGGTGAGCCCTTGGAATGTGTGAAGATAGATCCAAGCACCAGCTTGGCCCAGGGATGAATCTTTCCTTCCCATTGCAATTATTTTTGGAGTACTGGTGAAATGCAATGGGTTTAAACATTCTGCTCAACTAATGTGGGGTTTCTTGCTGGTCTCCTGTACCTGTGCCTGACCTCTTGCCAGAGTGGGAAGTTCTCTAGTCATTTCCCTCTGGGAGATACTGCTAGTCATTCTCAGTGCAAAACCTAAGTGAGCTGTGTTAGGCCTTGGTGACATGGACTTCTTTCTGGGCGAATCCTATTCTTCTGTGTGTCTCCAGGAAATGTTGGCTTGAAAAGTATTTTTGTAATCTTACCCATGGCCATTCTGTGTCCTGCTGGTTCCACTCCTGAGATAGAAACAGAGTGAGGCTTGCTGGATCTATTTCCTATCCTTTTAGGAAGGTCTATAAGGTGAATTGCAGTTTCCTGGCAAAATATGAAGCAGTAATTGCAGGCTAGCTTTGATAAGTACTGATTGATGTTGCTGATTATTAGGGCATACTGTTCAATTTGTTGTGCTCCCAGTAGGCAGAGGAAACAACTTGAACTATCCAAGAATGGACTAGTGACCTTCTCTTCGGTATCAAAAGACAGGAGTAGGCCCAGAGAGGCCGGTCTGTATTCAGGCAGTCTGTAGACATATGTGGTGTCTATAGATGGTCTCATATCTGATTTTACTTAAGGTGTGGTCTTGCTGTTATCGGCATCATAGAACCTTCTCTCTGTCTAAAAATACCTTCTAGATGAAATTCTTATCCTATGACTGAAGAATAGACCACTGTAGCTGGAGGAAGTGTGTGCGTGGGGGGGGGGGTAGATGCATGCCTAAGCTGGCTGTGATGTCAGCTTCTAGGGATAGGTCATGTAGATGTTAAAATGTGGGCCATTTGATACATTTCTTTTCAGTGGTAGGGCTGGGGAGGCCCAGTGCCTGCTAGGGTGACATAGCCTGGGTGGGATCTGTGTCTTAAGTGCTTGTAGATCTCTCTGAAAGAATGAAGATCTCTTGTGTCTCAGGATGGTTGGTATACTCTACTCTGTCCCTGGAATGGGTGACTTGTATGGTGGTTTAGTCTTCTAAATGCCTAGATTATACATAAACAGTGTACACCATAAGCTATGAGGGAGGAGATGTCTACTAAGAATAAATATCTACCACAGCATTGTAAAACACTTCTCCTGGTTTAAAGGTCAGATGCAATTGCCATTCCAGTGAGAGGCAGTTGAATGATCTCAGTGTGGTACCTTATGGAGAGTTTGGAGTCTGTGTCATTTGCTGACAGAACCAGAGTGGGAAGTCTGAGTATGGACTCATTGGGTGCCCAAATGCAAAGCTGTCTGAGTGCTAGGCAAGTCACCCTGTCTACTTGACAGTAAGTACATCCCAGGTTCTGGCCTTGGCAGACCCTACTTTAAGTTACGATAATCCCGTAATTCCCTCTGTCTCTTCAGACTTACTTGTGTTTCATCTTCTGGGCTCTGACAAGCCAGCCAATCCAATGGCTATTAGTATACATGATTGACTATCCTTATGTTAGACTGTTTCTCTTAACAAAAGATGAAGTATATCTTTGCTCATTGGGTGGACTTTGAATAACTGTTTTGGGTGCCTTCTAAGAAGCCACAATATCATAGCAGCTCATTTTTGGTTTTATTTTACACTGAGCCAATCTATTTAACAGGACTCTTCCTCCTTGTCATAGAAATATCATCATGAGTCCAAAGGTGAAGACTGAGATCTGATATCCGGGTCATTGGGAATCTGAGCTGCCTGTTCTTGAAATTTAAATGACAGATTTGCTACTTATAGTAGTTGTATTCATTGGAGCTCCCAATAGTCAGGAAAAGAGAGAATGGTTTGTCAGGTATACCTTTCCTACTGATTCCTGCATGGACCTCCTTCCAGTATTGTCCCCTTTACTCTGTCAAACCCCATGAGAGTTAGGGCAGAAAGTAAAGGTAAAAGACCAGTTATCTTTTGCTCCTTCAGACTGACCCCTAGTTTCTGAGCTCACTCGAAGATGTCTTCGAGCAGTATTCCAAAATGTCATGTGTGCTATAAATATCTTCAAAACTGGAGGGTCCTTTGACTTTGTGGTAAAGGAAGAAAATGCATCCTTGTTACTTAGGTGGAAGTCAGAAGTGATATTTCTGTGTACTTTAGGCATCTAAAACCATCACTAAAGATAATAGGGCTCCAAGGCTTTCCTTGTAGCTCTATCTCCCATAATGTAGCATCTAGGTGCTTTTCAGAGCACTTGCTACTTCCTCATCCTAAAATCTAACTGCTGCAGTGTCAGTAACATGTTCTGTGGTATACTAATGATCAGTGATTTTTCTATTGACCATGTTGGGACAGGGAACAAGAGAGCTGGGTGAAACTGAGGCCTCACCTAAGGCCTATTGGCCTTCCCATAAAAACACCAAAGTAACAGTCACTGAGGAATAAGAGAAGGTATTGTCCATATTTATTGATATGTAGTAAAAGGCAGGGAGGATGGTAGTGCTCAAGGTTTCTTGGGCATGACAGCTATGAAAGCTTAATATGGGCTAGTATCTGCCTTTCAGCAAGAGACTCCAAATTCTGAACTGGAAAAAACCTGGTAAAATGCCAAGGGGGACTTCCCTTCTGCACTTAGCTTCTTTTTGTGCATCTCTTCCAATAGTTACCTTGAACCACCTTTTGAATGAACTTCCTCGTTCTAGATGGCCATAAAGGAAATGCAAGTCAAGACAATATTAAAATTCCCTTTCGCTTCAGTCAGAATGACAAGAATTGAATATGATTTGGGGTGTGTGTGTAGGGAGGAATTTGGTAATAGTGGGAATGTAAATTAGTATGACCACTATAGAAGACAGTATGAGATTCCCCAAATTAAGAACAGAACCATTGCAAATCAGGATAGAGTAAAGGCACCTGCCCACACGTTCGTTGCAGTACTCGCAATAGCCAAGTTATAGAAGCAGCCCAGGTGCAAAAGGATCAAGAAAATATGTGTGTATATTTATATATCTTTATATAGATTGCCACTGACACCCTTGACTGCACTTGTGCTTATTACCTTGTACCTCCTCAGAATGAAAGCTTGATCTACATTTCATCTGGTGCAAAGCGTTTCCTGGACTAAATTGGGCTTGAAATATATGGAATATACTAAGCCTGTTCCTGAGGGGATTTTGCATTGTACAAGCTGACACATACTGTGAATGTGAGAGAAATTCTTCAACTACAGTCCCTACACTCACAATGGAAGGAGTGACCTTATAGTTAACATCAGCTTCTTAAACTTCCCGAAGCAGACTGGGTACTTCCTGCAGTCATCCCGTGGCTCATGACTAGTTTGGGTGAAGGGCAGACTCAAGGTGAGAAAGGCATCTCTCAATTGACGAAGATAAACTGTGTCCCCTTAGGAAGGAATCTTGAATGCCCTTCTGGGTGGGCAACTTTCTTCACCATGGGTCAAATTGCCCCTGCTCTAATTTTCCTGTGCCTATTTTGAACTACCTGAGACTTGAACAGAATTATCTTGAAGTAGTTGTACAAAGGGGTTTCAATTCCACTTGTAAGTTTGAGTAAAATGCTTCTTGGACAATTAGTCCCCTTCATCACTCTCCTCCATCTCTCCCTCCCACTCCTTTCTGTGCTATTGAAAGAATGCCTGTGTGTAGCATTGGTTTTGTTCAGGAAGTACCACACTTGGTTGAGTCCTTTAACTTTACTGATGTTCTCACAATCTCCACTGATGTTCTCACAATCTCCACAGGAGTTTTGACTCCTATGTTATCAAGAATCAGAGTGGATATTACCTAAAGTGCCACATGGGATGAGGCTAAACCAAACTGCAGCAAGTCAGAACACTGGTGCCTCTTCAGGTATGTCCTATACCTAATTTCAGACATTGGAAGCTCCAGGTCAACGGTAGATTACAATGCTGTTTTCATGGTAGCTGCCTTCCATTTTCTTCAGGAAATTTTTAATCTTTTGCAGGCTGTAGAAATTGCCTGGGAGGCAAATTGGCAGGATCTACCGATAACCTGCTATTGATGCTGCCATTTGCAGACTTGAGGAATTTCTTTTCTCTGAATAGTCTGGTTGGTATTAAGCTGGGGCAGAATCTGGTATCTATGGCTATGGAGATTTTAATTCTGAGTAATCCTGGTAACATTAAACACACTGCAACCCGACTTCTGTATAACAAGTGAGTGTTTTTGATAACACAAGTCATTCTGTAGGAAACCAGAGCTGTCAGCCTGAGGTGCTCCTTTCTGAGAAGCTGGCAAAGAGCACTTCGGATACAGACAGCCAATAATCAGGTCCCTCCTCCTCACTTTGGAGTGACATGCCATTTGGTCAGTCACAACCATAAATGGTAAGAGGACCCCCTCAAGGTAGCTGACCTTGTTTGGTCAGCTGCAGCTACATGGTGGAAATGACAGGTCCCTTATCTACCATTTGGGCAGCTACCAAATTCTCAGCCACCATTATGAAGTCCTCTGCTCATATGGCTGCATGAATTTGCCCACATCTAGCATCTCCAGATGGTAAAAATCACCCCAGACAAAGACAGGTGAGAGAATTAGGCTTGTCTGTGTCCTTGTGGGTTTCTGGGCTGGTACTTTCCAAAGCTACTTTATTAAGAACAGATGTATAGTACATTGAGTTGGAGATTGCACATTAGCTGCTGTGTCAGTGACTTAGACTCTGGTTCCTACCTGTATAATAAACTGACCTGGGCTTCACTCATAACAGAATATGGACTAGTTGCTCCATAGTGGTATGCTGCTGGGGTCTTGAATTCTAGGATGTCGACTTTTCTCCTGTGGATTTCTGGATTACTTCATAGATCCTTAGTTTCTCTGTCACTCAAGACTCTGGGAATATACCAGACAAACTGCCTGAGTGATCTTGAAATATCATTCCAAGTGGGTGCTTGACTATGCATTGGGGTAAAGATTTTCTTGTCATTATGGATAAGAACAGAAGACTAAGGTAGCCTTGAAGGACAACTCACAGTTCCTTATGGGGCTAGGTATAGCTTCAACAGCAAATGAATTGCAGGTCATTGACAAAGCCTTTTTATTCTATTGAGATTACACGTATTTTCTACTGAAAAGGTGCCTCATCTTGGCTTGGGGTCTATTAGAATATGGGCCATCCTTGGAAGAGCTGCCTATCATCGCAGTACTCATCCAGATACCAGGAAAGAAGGATCTTTTTTTCCAGAGGAAACAATGTGCAGTGTCCATGGATGAAAGCTTGATAGTTCTCTGGCTGTGTCTTCCAGTATTTGGTGAGAAGTGTAGGCATGCCACTGCTTTGAGGACTGAGCACACTTCTTTCCAGGATTTTCAGAGTGTGTCTGTATCCTTGTTTTAACCTGTCTTCCTGATTTGCACAGGGAAATGCCTTGTATTGCATCTAAAGGAAAAGCAGACAGGAAGTGGGCAGAGATTCTCTGGCTGTCTTGATCTAGTTCCTTGTTTGTCTAGAAGGAAGTTTTGTGGTTAGGTCAAACTGTTGACCTTTCTGAACTCTCTTGTCCTTTTGGCTTGATAGCAGACATTATCCCTGAATTTTAATTGCGAAGGGAACATTACCACCTGATTCTGCTTAGGTGGCCCACGTTGATCAGTGAAGTTTCACTTGGGCACCAGGAGTTGTTGAATGATTCTGGGTCACAACGTTTTTAGGAACACCTTCCTGGGTATAGGTTGTTGACATGACACTGTCAGTGACCAGATGTGGTGGGTCATTGAATCTCTCCTAAATATTTGTGATCCTGACTAGAGGCTTTCGATACAAGTGCATATGTCCCTTCTGTATTCCTCTTAGCAATATGTAGCAGATCATCTTGGCCAAAGTCAAAGCACTTCTGGGTTCAGAATCTAAGATCCAGTAGTCCTAGACACCTGTGATATTGGGGAAAAAAGGAGACACTTTGTGATAATTCTAAGAAAAAAGTGCTCAGAGCAAATAGTGGGAAAGAAACTTGCTTCTGCAGTTGTATGCTGTTCTCTCCATAGATACTTTTTTTGGAGGGGGGCTGTGATTCTTCCACATCAAGAAACTTAGAAATCCTAAGCTGTATTCCTATGCATCCTTCTGTTATATGGGAAACTGATTGTGAGATACACAGAACCCATGTTTTGAGAGGTTGAATTGTGCGTTTTTATTAGAAAGCCAGTAATGCAAATGGACCTGTGTCCTCCAAAGAACTTGCAGCCTCCAGTACATTTAATACTCTTGGGAAACTGAGATATGAGGGTACTGAGCTATGAAGGTACTAAAGAAAGAGCAGAAAACAATCTCCACAGACCAGATGAACTCTAATGGAGTGTTGAAGCAGAGGTAGAGAGGCTTAGCTAGGGTCACGGTTAGGGGGCAGGTTCCCAGGGAGGTTGAGAGTTCAGAGTCTTGCAAGTTCATGGCACAGGTCTGGCAGGTTCCGGGACCTATTGTCCAAGTCCCCCACCCCATCTGCCTCGAGGAATTCAGGTGCCAATCACCCAGGGGTGAGGGCAGGGAAGTGGAACCCACCTCCAGAATTTTTGGAAAGTCCACATCATCCACCAAGTTGGCACTGAGGATGAGCTGGCAACACTGAACCGTGTCCATACTTCTAACATTGCAAAGTGTTTGAACTACAAGGTCAAACTACCAATTTGGTAGGATTCTTCAGCCTTTTTAATGCTGACATTTTGGGGCTGGATCTTTATCATGGTAGGTGTCCTCTGTGCACACTGTAGGGCATTTATCAGCAGCTATTGACTAAACTTCCTAAGGACTAGCAGTTTATACCTCCCTGGTATGGCAAAATGAGCTTCAGAAGTTGCAGGACTTGAGTGGTGTTTCAGAGGCCTGTTTGTCTCAGTCATTATCCTTTGGGATTTTATGACTGGCACTTTGGATTCTTTTACTCATGACGATTGAGTTCGAGGCAAATAGCACATGCAAGATGGTTCCCTCCTCAGAGCTGCTGATCTTCCTTGGAGAGTTAGTTTAGTTTGGTTCATCCTCTAAGCTAGTGGTCCTTACTGGGGACTTTTTGCATACAGAGACAATGTGTACTCACTAGTCCTTCCACCAGTAACTAGCAGACTAGCTCACTCAAAGGCTAAGCACTGGCGGGTTCAGAATCTAAGCTTCAGTAGTGTTGTCTACCTGAAGCATACTGAAGCTGTGGGAGTTATAAAGGCCACACCTGAATAGCTAGTACTCGGAGCAAGACATTTTTCTTCAGCCCAAATGGTTTGATCATTTCCTTGAAGTATGAGAAGACATAGGTGGAATTCTTCATTAGGATATTACCAGAGGACCAGGGATGTCAGGACATTTGTTGTAAGGACTGTCTTCATGTGATAGAGAAAGAGGCAGGTGATTGGATAACGGGTCAATTGCATTTATTTCTATAGAAAATGCCTATAAATTGCCTATTTTAGCCATAGAATATGAATCTGTGTTGACTTGCCTTGAAAGAGCTAGTAAACCCATAGCAGCTGGTTATCAGGAACTATCTGCCTTGTGTTAGAGCAAGTGGCATGTCTTGTTCTATGATAGGCTCAGTGGCTTTGAGTTGAGACTGAACCCCGAGACTCATCTCAGATTGGATCAAGTAGATTCTATGTAGATACAGATGACTCCAGACATTGTCCTTAAAAATCTGTTTTCTTGATAGCTGTCATATGGTATTCCCCTTATGTTGAGCTGATGTGCAGGTTTTATATGTCCATCCTAGGTTCTGATTATGAATGGGTCAATGAGTACCATTGGGAATAACAGGAGAGGCCAGCCTGGCTAGATGTCTATAACATTGTCTTAGTATCTAGACCCTCATTTGATCTAGAAAAATATGGATGTTTTGGGGGTACTGCTGGTATTATTGGAGCATTATCACACCTAAAATGATCAAAGCTCAGTCTACACAAGCACCAAAGAGATCTGTGGGCTTCACTTGCTGTTAAGAAATAATCATATAGGCTCTTGTCTCATGATGACATCCCTATGTGCAGCCCCAGTGGCTCTCACACATGGCCTGACCTCTATTCTTTGGTGTCACAGGATGTCCCTGTCATCCTGAAGCTGGCTGGAAGGAGGGCTTATGTCTGCTTTGTGTCCTGTCTAGGAGTTGTCCATTGGAAAGATGGACATGCTGATTGCCATGGCTCTGTGGCGATGGGAGTTCAAGTACTGGCTCTTGGGTCTGCCCAATGCTGTGGTTTTGGACAGGAAATCTTTTCTGTGATATGTCTCTGATCTTGAGTGACTGGTAGGAGAACTTTGGGATGTGGTGCTTTGTAAAGGTCGTTGTTCCTTTTCAGTTACTTCAGTAAGGCTGAGTATCTGGAAATTTCCTCATGTACTTGGGCTGAATTACCTATGATGATTTCCATGGGAAGGTCAAGCAGGTTCTCACTAGCAATAAGGTCAGACTAGTATTCATGTGCTGGACAGAATTAACCACATTTTTCCTTTGCTTGTAATGAACAAACTGTGCATCTCTGTCTGATGTTGCACAAAGGGAGTATTGTGAACAGCTTATGGGTTTCTTGGGTTCATGAAGAGTATCGTGTTGGTGGAACTGAGTCTCTTCAGAGAAGTGTCCCCTAGAGTTGTTCATGCTCTTACAGTGAGCAAATCCTCATGATGATGAGCTGCATTACAAGTGCCTTCTGCACTCTGAGGGCCCTATAACCACTGTGAAATGCTTACATGGGGGAAGACATCCAGTTTCCATAAAGAACTTGCTATTTCTCTATAGTCAAAGATGCGGCTGTTGACAGTCTGTTTTGTTTGGATTTTAAGAAAGGTAACAGAAGTATCTTTTCAGCTTCCTGATTCCATGCAGGTGGTGAACCTGCTCTTCAGGGTCTAATGACCTCAGCTCATGTTAGCTGGCAGCAGCCTGGCTGTTGCATTTTCAGGACATTATCAAGCATGTATTCTGTAATGTGCTGCATTGTCAATCTTGTAACCATGTCAGCATCTTGAATTCTGTGTGAAGGGAAAGAATCGTTTCACTTGCAAAGTGCCATTGAAGTATTCCTTAATTTCCTGAATGCTTGAACTATGAAAGGCAGAAGTGACCTTACTGTTCAGAAGCTCTTGAACTAAGATGTCCTACTGATACTGATTGTTGGATAAAACAGGTTTGCAGAGAAAAGGCCGTTGGTTAAGACTGCAGAGCTTGCATTCCTGGGGTCTAAGACTTGTCCTAACACTAAGGAGTAGCCCAGATGGAAAGCATGATGGGAAATAGTCCCTCATCATAACTTGTAAAGACATCATTGTTTGGTCACTGCATTGTACACATTCCTAGAAGAACACAGAACACTAAGCTCACAATTATGTGCAGTGTCCAGAGGACAGCAGTCTATAGCTGAGGGAACTGTTGAATAACAGTTCAAGGAAAATGAGCAAAAGTTGCTTAATCTCTCAACCCCAGAAGCATAAGCCTCAGCAAACTGAGTGTGGCTGTGTTACCTTTGTGAACTCCCTTAATGCCTCCTATTCATGCAAAGTAGCACGGCTTCAAGGAAATAACAAAAGCTGTTGCTCTGAACGACCATGGCTTAGGAACAGATTCAAGTTAGGAATGATAGTCTTCCTTGGCAAAGGGTACTTGAGCTTTTGAAGTCATAAAAAAGTAGGTGGGCACTCCAAAGAGGGATTCTGATAATTGCCTTTACAAGGCCAGAAAATCTATAGGACTTAACAGATTTTGTCTTTACAGGGTGAAGAAATCTTTTACCTAAGTTGGATGTTCTTCAGTAGAAGATCTCTGGCTTTTTCCCCAGAGAACTCTGCTCACAATACTGGTAATCAGAGTTTGAAGGCGCTGCCTGTGGTCCTATGCAGCAAAGACCTCAGAGTATTTGGCCTTTCTGTGTGAAAACTGACAGCTATGTCAGGACCCTTCTACCTCATTAGTGCTGGGCTACCCTTTACCATTGGGACCTGTCCTAAGCATTAGTTTAATTCACATCTTCTGGATAATGGAGGTATATTCCATTGTGACAAAATGTCTATAGACATCTAACTGGTGGAGGGGTGAGTGTTTGCAGAGAACTGGGTGAGATACTTCTGGAGCACCTCTGTGGTAAGACATGCTGCACAGCTCTGGTATGGTGCTAGATGAGGTACTAGAATGTAAGCATTTCCTCTATAAATTAGGAAGGAAAGTCTAATATTCTAGAGAGGATGTGTCAGTTTCTCCACTGAAAATAATTTAGACCCCCTTGGAAATACTTTCTCTAGTTGGGCCTGAGAGTTATTTCCTCTTCCAGTTTCCCATTCACTGCTAATTCTTGTGGAACTTGTTACTCATGTCATGTTTTCTGGACTGGGCTATGCACAAATATACCTACTAAGGGATCTGAATGGCCATGAACTTCATAGCCTTGTGTGGGCTACTTTTGCTCATATCATCTGCCTACAGGATCTAGATAAGAGGTGCTGGGCCTTATTGATGTTTTTCTCTGCCTGAGTGACATGAGAACTGCTTCTTAACTAACTTGCCCAAGCCAGCTTCACAGTTTTTCACTCCTCTCGAGTTGTGGTGCTACATCTGTATTGTGCCAGAGGAGCAAACATCAGGCAACTTGCTTCAGGGAGCTGTTTGATAGTTGTGGGGGCTTCTTAGCACATGTTTGATATACTGGGACTGGGGGGCATTCCTTGCTGGAAAGGGCTTAATTATTACAGTAGCTTCCCCAGCCCCCTTACAAGATATCTGTGGCCTGAGTCGATTTATTTGGACCTCAGAGAATGAGAATGAACCATGAAGTTCTAGTGTTACTAAGAGTTCCCTTCAGGTAGAGACAGATGTCTTTGGACCTGTGCCTCATTGTGAGAAGGTCGAGCATACATTCTTGGTTTGTTGTATGCCTGTAAGTGTTCCCTGAACATTCTGGTTGGAAGAATTCCATCCTGTCTCTCACCAGGACAGGCTACCGTGGCCGGTGATAACAGAAATATGTAACAAACTGGTTGTGTGTAGATGTGAGCTTGGATGCATTTGTCAGACTCCTTGACTGAAATGACACATCTCTCTAGGGTAGGATTTTTCCCTGCCCTGTAACTTCCAGAACATGGCCCAGGTGAGGGCTGCCCTGTGAGAAGGTTTGGGATTCCATGCTCCTTTTTCTGCTGCCGCCTTGGTTGATTGCTATGGAGCTGAAATGTCTTCCTGTGCTAGGCTTACTATATGTGCTGTGCTATTTTGAAAGAGAATGTCTTTTGTCAGGCATGTGATGATTTTTTAAATAAGTTTTTTTATTGGGAAAATACTGTACAGAAGGTTTACAGTTACATTAGAAGGTAATGAGTACATTTCTTATATAAGTACATTTCTTAAATAAGGTTTTTTATCGGGAAAATACTGTACAGAAGGTTTACAGTTACATTAGAAGGTAATGAGTACATTTCTTATCAAGGATTTTTGCCTCCTCCTTTGTTTTTTCCCCTACCATCCTTTCCCTCCCACCTCCACAACTTGTGATGTTTTTATATTAATGCTGCTAGGTGTCTCTTGACTTTCCTATCACAGGATTAGGGCTTCACGTGCTCATCAGGTTGTGTTGCTTTGTGAAACCATTCTCATGTGCTCCACTGTACCCAAACAGAACATGACTCATTCTTGGTGCTGAAAACCCAGCTTTGTATTAAGGACATCTTTTGGAGTCCTCCTTTTCCATTCAGTATGACAGATCTGGTTCCAGGTTTGATGAAAACTTGGAACTCAGTATTCTCCCTTTTAGGATGTGGCTGATTTTTGAGCACATGGCCAGTTCAGGCTCCATTGATCTCACTCCAGCCCTCTAGATGCAGGCTTTATTTGAAACAGGGACTAGTATAGCCAGATCGATTATCAGGCCAGCTACTTCTACCAACACAATTAGCCAGGGGGATCTATGGTCTCTGCTTGGGTGTTGTCACCTCAGCTGTGACCCTCCAAAGTCAGACTTCGCATGGTGTGGATGCTGCTCCAGACTTTTAGCTTGGTTGGTACTTCGGGCACACGAGATGTTGTAATGGTATTGAGAGAATAAAACACAAAATGGCAACAGCCATTTTGAAGGATGGAGGACTGCTGAGGTTAGAAACTGAGGAGCCTTTAGTTCTGGGTGTTTCTAGGACCTGATCATCTACATCAAGGAAAGGGAAGACTTGGTCAGGCTTGAGGTTGTTGCTAAAGACAGCTTCTAGTGAGTACATGGGATATTTAGTGTCTTCCATATTGATCTGTTCCCACTGCTATTCAAAGGGTTATGATTTAGTGCATGGTAGGAGACAATTGCAGCTTCTGGAGGTGGCCCATTCAGTTCAGCTTGGCATAAAATGGTTTGAACCTTATCAGAATGAGGAGGATATTGTCACCTGACTTTGTAATTTTGGACCAATGTTGGCCATTGAAGTTGGCCGATTGAGGCCATTTCATCTGTGCCGTCCAGCACATCTATAGGATTTGCAGGATGGCAGCTATAGAGAGGCATAAAAGATCTCTCCTTACATCAATGTAGCAAGACCCAGTATTGCATTTGATGTTACCTTGCATGAAAGAGAATGATTTTCCAATTACAGTGGAGCATTGTGAAGACTGCAGAAGTACCCTGGTCTACTGAAGCTTAGAATTTGAATCGCCCTTAAAGAAGCCATGGTTGGAAGTGGCACTGTGGCTCAGTGTTAGAGTGCAAGTTTTGAGCAAAAAGAGCTCAGGGGCAGTATAAGCCCTATGACTAACAAAAAAATGCCTTGGTCAGTACCTGTCTGCCTCCAGTTGGGGAAGAGAGACAATAAACACAAATCTCAGCACAGAAAGGGCACCTGATTGGGTCTGGGTCTAGCCTGTGGTGGATGAGTGACTTGGTCCCCTTTGATTTCTAGATGGCATAGAGGTCTCTATAGGCTGAAGAGAGTAGCAGGGAGCACAGTTTTCATGATCAACTCTGATTTGTTTGTCAATTGTTGAAGGCAGCAGTGGCTAGCACAGAAGAGTCTTCAAACTTGGTGTAGAGATAGGCAGGAGGCCTTATCTTGCTGCTCTGACCAAAATCGGTTTTGGCATTTGGTTGTAGAATTCTCTATATTCCTCTCCTGATTTTTAAGTAATATTTCAAAAATTGAAAGGTTTTCTTGGTCTCTGGACAGATTGAAAAGTTGGAATTGTTTAGATTTTCTCTTAAAGAACCAGTTTGTCTATCCCACTACTGAGCTGCTCGGCCTGCCCAGTCTTGTCTTTTAGGCTCCATGCTTTATCTGTGGAGATGTTACAAATGACAGGATTTTTAGCAACATGGTCCTCTTCTTCCTGATGCCATTATGTAGATGCTGTACTAAAACAATATCCCTCTGGAATCAAGACAGTCTGTGCGGTGGAGTTGATAAACCTAAGCCTAAACCTCACCCTAACCCTCCCCCTAACCCTAACTTTAACACTAAACCTCACCCTAGCCCTCACCCTAACCCTAATCCTAACCCTAAACCTCATCCTAAAACTCACCCTAACCCTAACCCTAACACTCACCCTCACCCTAACCGTAACCCTAAATCTCACCCTAACCCTAAACCTAATCCTCACCCTCACCCTAACTCTGAACTTAACTCTAACCCTAACACTAACAATAATCCAAACCCTAAACCTCACCCTAACGCTAACCATAAGCCTCACCCTCACTCTAGCCCTCACTCTAACCCTATTCCTAACCCTAAACCTCATCATAGCCCTCACCCTAACCCTAAAACCCTAACCCTGACACTACACCTAAACCTCACACTCAACCTCATGCTTGGCCTTAAGCCTAAGCCTAAGCCTAAGACTAACCCTAACCCTTACACTCACCATCACCCTAAACCTACCATTAACCCTAACCCTAACCCTTAAACTAGCCCTCAATCTAATGCTAAATCTAACCCTAAAACTTGCCCTCAGCTAACCCTAAAGCTCACCCTCACCCTCACCCTCCGCCTAATACTAAGCCTAAGCCTAACCCCAACCCTAACCCTAACCGTAACCCTCAGCCTAACCCTCACCCTAACTCTCACCCTCACCCTAACCCACACCCTAAACCTAAGCCTAAGCCTAACCCTCACCCTAACCGTTACTCTAACCCTAACCCCAACCCTCACCCTAACCCTAACTCTCATCCTCACCCTCACCCTAACTCTAATGCTAACCCAAACCCTAATCCTAACCCTCACACTCACCCTCACCTTAACCCTAGTCCTAAACCTAACCTTAATCCTAACCCTCAACCTCACCCTAAATCACAACCTAATCATAAACCTAACATTAACCCTAACCCTAACCCAAACTCTAACCCTAACCCTAAACCTAAACCTCAACCCTGATCCTCACCGTAACCATAACCCCAATCCTAACACTAACAATAACCCTAACCCTAACCCTCATCCTAACCATATTCTTCACTCTAAATCTAACCATCACCCTAATACATACTGTCACCCTAACCCTAACCCTAACCCTCACACTCACCCTAACCCTTACCCTAATCTTAATCGTAACCCTAAGCCTAACCCTCACCCTCACACTGAATCTCACCCTAACCCTAAACCTCACCATCACCCTCAGCTTAATGCTAAGCCTAATCCTAAACCTAAGCCTAACCGAAGCACTCAACCTAACACTACCCCTAATCGTAATCCTAACCCTAACCCTAACCCTCACCCTCATCCTAACCCTCAACCTAACCCTACCCCTAACACTAACCCTAACCCTAAACCTCACCCTAACCCGAACCCTAGCCCTCACACTCACCCTAACCCTAACCCTAACACTAACCCTAACACTCACCCTCAACTTAATCCTAATCCTAATCCTAACCCTAATCCTCACCTTCACCCTAACCCTCACCCTAACCCTACCCCTAACACTAACACTAACCCTAACCCTAAACCTAACTCTCCCCCTAACCCTAAGCGTAACCCTACCCCTAACCATAACCCTCACACTCACCTTCAATCTAAATCTGATCCTAACACTAACCCTCACCTTCACCCTAACCCTCACCCTAACACTACCGCTAACACTAACCCTAACCCTAACCCTAAACCTAACTCTCCCCCTAACCCTAAGCGTAACCCTACCCCTAACCATAAAGCTAACACTCACCTTCAATCTAAACCTGATCCTAACCCTAACCATCACCTTTACCCTTACTGTCACCCTCACCCTAACCCTACCCCTAACATTATCATTAACCCTAACCCTAACTCTCACCCTATCCCTAAACCTAACCCTCACCCTAACCCTAAACATAACCCTCACACTCACTCTCAGTCTAAGCCTAAGCTTAACCCTAAGCTTAAGCTTAACCATAACCCTCACACTGACCCTCACCCTCACCCTAACCCTATCACTAACGCTAACTCTAACCCTAAACTTCACCCTCACCCTAATCCTAACTCTAATCGTAACCCTAAACATAAACCACACCCTAACCCTAAACCTCACCCTCAACATGAATGTAACCCTAACTCTAACCTAACAATAACCCTAACCCTAACCCTTACCCTCATTCTAACCATAACCCTCACCCTATACCTAACCCTGAAACTAACACTTACCCTCACCCTAACACTAACCCTAACCCTAACACTAACACTCACACTAACCCTAACCATCACCCTAACATTAAACCTCACCCTAAGCCTAACCCTAACCTTCACCCTCAACCTAGCCCTCACTCTAACCCTAACCCTCATCTTCATTCTAAACCTCACACTAACCCTAAACCTAAGCATCAATTTTAACCTCACCCTCACCCTAACCCTAACCCTAACCCTAACCCTAGACCTTACCTTAATCCTCACTCTCAGCCTAACCCTCAGCTTTACTCTTACCGTCACCCTCACCCTAACCCTCACCCTAACCCTAACCCTCATCCTAACCTTCACCCTGACCATAATCCTAAGCATCACCCTAACCCTAACCCTCACCCTCAACCTAACCATCAGCCTAACCCTACAGCCTAAGCCAAACCCTCACACTAACCCTCACCCTTACCCTAGCCCTCACCCTAAGCCTAATCCTAACCTTAACCTTAATCATAACACTAAACCTAACATTAACCCTAACCATCACCCAAAAACTAATCCTCATCCCCACTCTCACCCACAGCCTAAAACTAAGCATAAGCCTAAACCTAACCCTAACCCTCACCCTCACCCTCACCATAACCCTAATCCTAAACCTAACCCTAACCCTAACCCTAAAGCTCAAACTAACCCTCACCCTAACCCTAACCCTAACACTAAACCTAACCATAACCCTCACCTAACTGTCTCCCTAACACTAACTCTAACCCTACACCTCACCATCACCCTAACACTAAAAGTCACCCTCACCCTCACCCTCACAATAACTCTAACCCTAACCCTAACAATAACCCTAACCCTAACACTAAACCTAACCCTAACCCTCACCCTAACACTCCCCCTAACCCTTACACTAAGCCTAAACCTCATGCTCACACTAACCCTAAACCTCACACTCACCCTCACCCTCATGATAACTCTAACCCTAACCCTAACAATAACACTAACCCTAACACTAACCCTAATCCTCACCATCACCATAACCCTAAACCTAACCCTAACCTCACCCTAACCCTAACCCTAACCCTAACCCTCACCCTCAGCCTCACCCTCACCGAAAACTTAACCATAACATTAACAATAACCCTAACCATAACGCGAATCCTAACCCTCACCCTCACCCTAACCCTAACCCTAACCCTAACCCTCACCCTAACCCAAAACCTCAACCTCACCATAACCCTAACCCTAACACTCACCCTAACCCTAAACCTAACCCTAATCCTAAACCTTGCCATAATGCTAACCCTAGCCCTCACACTCACACTTGCCCTCATCCTAACCCTAATACTAACCCTAAACCTCATTCTATCCCTCACCCTAATCCTAAACTTAAACCTCACCCTAACCCTAACCCTCACCCTCACCCTCAGCCTAACCCTAAGCCTAAGCCTAACCCTAACCCTAACCCTGACACTCAAACTCACTCTAACCCTAACCCTAAAACTAACACTAACCCTAACCCTCACCCTAACCCTCCCCCAAACCTAACTATAAACCTAAACCTCACCCTCACCCTAACGCTAACTCTAGCCCTTAACCTCACACTAAAACTAACCCTAATCCTAACAGTAACCCTCACACTAACCCTAACCACCACCTTAACCCTAAACCTCAACCTAACACTATCCCTAACCCTCACCCTCACCTTAGCCCTCACCCTCATACTCAAAATAAACCTCACTCTAACCCTAAAACTAATCCTCAATCTAACCCTCACTCTCACCCACACCCTCACCCTCACAGTAACTCTAACCCGAAGCCAAACCCTAAACCTTACTCTATCCCTAACCCTAAGCCTAACCCTAATCCTCACGCTCACCCTAACCCTAACAATAACCCTAAACCTAACCCTCAACCTAACCCTCTCCTAAACCTATATCTAACCCTAAACCTCACCCTCACCCTCACCCTAACCCTAACCCTAAACCCCACCCTAACTCTAACCCTAACCCTCACCCATACCCTCAGGCTCACCATAACTCTAACCCTAACCCTAACAATAACCCTAACCCTAACCGTAACCATCACTCTAACCCTAATACTCAACCCCAACTTCACCCTCAGCCTAACCCTAAGCCTCAGCCTAACCCTCAACCTAACCCTCAACTCACCCTCACCCTAACCCTAACCCTAACCCTAACCATAAACCTAATCCTCACCCCCACCCTCACCCTCAGCCTAACCCTAACTTAACCCTAACCCTAACCCTAAACCTAACCTTCTCCGGAACCCTAACCCTAACCCTAAAAAAACCCTAACCCTCACCCTAACCCTAAACGTAACCCTAACCCAAACACAAACCCTATCCCTAAACCAAACCCTAAACCTAAACCTAATACTCAGCCTCACCCTCACCCTAACCCAAAACATAACCCTAACCCTCACCCTAACCATAAGCCTAACCCAACCCTAACCCTCACCGTAACCCTAACCCTAACCCTATCACAAACCCTAAACCTAACCCTAACCCTCACCGTAACCCTAACCCTAACCCTAAACCTAACACAAACCCTAACCCTAACCCTAACCCTAACCCTAAACCTCAGCCTAACCCGAACCCTAACCCTCCCCCTCATGCTCGGCCTAAGCCTAAGCCTAACCCTAACCCTCACCCTATCCCGAACCCTAACACTAACCCTAACTCTAACCCTAAACCTCACCCTTACCCTAACCCTAACTCTAACACGAACCCGAAACCTAAACCTCATCCTAACCCTAAACCTAACCCACACCCTCACCCTCACCGTAACCATATAACCCTAACCATAACAATAACCCTAACCCTAACCCTAACCCTCACCGTAACCCTAACCCTCACCGTAATATTTACCCTCACGCTTACACTAACCATAACGCTAACACTACCGCTCTCACTAACCCTAAAAATCAACCTAATCCTCATCCTAACCCTCACCCTAACTCTAACTCAAAAACTCACCCTAACCCTAAGCCTAACCCTTACCCTCAACTTAACCCTAACCCTCACGCTCAACTTAAGCCTAACGCTAACCCTCACCCTAACCCTAAACTTAACCTGAACCCTAACTCTCACCCTAACACTAACCCTAACACTAATCCTAAGCCTCACCCTCACCCTCACACTCACCCGCACCCTCACCCTCACAGTAACGCTAACGCTAACCCAAACCCGAACCCTAAACATCACCCTAACCCTAAAACTCACCCTCACCCTAGCTCTCACCCTAACTCTAATCCTAACCCTAACCCTCATCCTAACCCTCCCTATAACCCTAACCCAAAACCTCACCCTATCCCTAACCCTCATCCCCACCCTCACCCTCAGCCTAATCCTAAGCCTAAACCTAAGTCTAACCCTAAACCTAACCCTAACCCGCACACTCACCCGCACCCTCACCCTCACAGTAACTCTAACCCTAACCCTAACCCTAACCCTAACCGTAACCCTAACCCTCACCCTAACCATAACCCTCACCCTAACCCTCAGCCTCACCCTAACCCTAACAATAACCCTAAAACTAACCGTCACCCTAACCCTCCCCCTAACACTATATCTAACCCTAAACCTCACCCTCATCTTCACCCTAACCCTAACCCTAAACCCCACCCTAACCCTAAACCTAACCCTCACCCACACCCTCACCCTCACCATAATTCTAACCCTAACCCTAACAATAACCCTAACCCTAACCTAACCCTAACCCTAACCCTAACCCGCACCCTCAACCTCACCATAACTCTAACCCTAACCCTAACCCTAACCCTAACCATAACCCTAACCCTCACCCTAACCATAACCCTCACCCTAACCCTAACCCTCACCCTAATATTTACCCTCACTCTAACACTAACCCTAACGCTAAAACTACCGCTCACACTTACCCTAACAATCAGTCTAAGCCTAAACCTCACCCTAACACTAACCCTAACCCTCAAAATCACCCTAGCACTCACCCTAACCCTATCATCCTCACCCTAAACCTCACACTAACCCTAACACTAATCCTCAATCTAATCCTCATCCTCACCCTAACACTAAACCTAACGCTCACCTTCATCTTTATCGTAACGCTCAACCTCAGCCTAACCCTCATCTTTACCCTTACCGTCACCCCCACCCTAACCCTCACCGTAACCCTAACCCTCACCCTAACCCTCACCTAACCCTAATTCTACCCCTAAACCTCACCCTCACCCTAACCCTAACCCTCAACCTCAACCTCACTGTAACCGTAAAACTAACCCTAAACCTAACAATAACCATAACTCTAAACCTAACCCTCACCTCAGCCTAACCATAACTCTTACCCTAACCCTAACCCTCACCCTAACACTTACTCTCCCTCAAACACTAACCCTAACCCTAACACTAACCCTCACACTAACCCTAACCCTCACCCTAATCCTAAACCTAACCCTAATAATAACCCTAACTCTAACCCTAAACCTCACCCTAGCCCTCACCTTAAACCTAAGACCTACCCCCACCCTCACCCTAACCCTAACCCTCATCCTCACCCTAAACCTCACACTAACCCTAACCCTAACCCTAATCCTCAATCTAGCCCTCAGTCTAACCCTAACACTTACCCTAAACCTAACCCTAACCCTCACCTTTATCTTAACCCTCACCCTCAGCCTAAATCTCAACTTTACCCTTACCATCATCCTCACCCTAACCATAAACCTCATCCTAACCCCCACCCTAACCATAAACCTAACAATCACCCTAACCCTAACCCTCACCCTCAACCTCATGCTGAGCCTAACCCTAAGCCTAAGCCTAACCCTTACCCTAACCCTCAGGAGAGCCCTCTCGCTTACCCTAATCCTAAACCTAACCCTCATCCTAACCTTCACACTATCCCTAAACCTCACCCTAACCCTGTCCATCACCCTAACCCTAACCCTAATCCTAATCCTAACCCTAACCCTAACCCTCGCACTCACCATAACCCTAACCCTAACCCTAATCCTACCCCTAACCCTAACCCTAAACCTCAACCTCACCCTAGCCCTCACCCTAACCCTAAACCTAATCCTAACCCTCATCCTAATCCTCACCCTAACACTAACCCTAAATATCACCCTCACCATCAGCCTAACCCTAAACTTAACCCTAACCCTCAACCTAAACCTAACCCTCACCCTCAACATAACCCTTACCCTAACCTTCAACCTAACACTAAACTTAACCTGAACCCTAACTCTCACCCTCACCCAAACCCTAACCCTCACCCTAAACCTAACCCTAAAACTCACCCTTAGCCTAGCTCTCACCCTAACCTTAATCCGAAACCTAACACTCATCCTACCCCTCCCCCTAAACCTTTCCCTAACCCTAACCCTAACCCTAACCCTCACGTAAAACCTCACCCACAGCCTAACTCTAAGCCTAACCCTAAACCTAACCCTAACACACACACTCACCCTCACCCTAACCCTAATCCTAAACCTAACCCTAACCCTAACCGTACTACTCTCACCCTAACCCTAACCCTAACACTAACCCTAAACATAACCCTAACCTAACCCTCAACCTAACCCTAACTCTAACCCTAAACGTCACCCTCACCCAAAACCTAACTCTAACCCTAACGCAAACGCTAAACCTCACCATAACCCTAACCCTATACCTAACCCTCACCCTCACCCTCACCGTAACCTTAACCCTAAACCTAACCCTAACAATAATCCTAAACCTAATCCTAACCTCAACCTAACCATAAACCTCACCCTAACCCAAAACCTGACCCTAACACTTACCCTCACCCTAACACTAACCTAACCCCAACACGAACCTTCAAACTAACCCTAACCCTAAACTCACCCTAAACCTAACCCTAACCCTAACCCTCACCCTAACCCTAACCCTAACCCTAAAACTCACCCTAACACTAACCTTCACCCTCACCCTCAACCTCACCGTAATTCTAGCTCTAACCCTAACAATAACCCTAACCCTAACCCCAACCCTAACCCTCACCCTCAGCCTCACCCTCACAGCAAACTTTACCCTAATCATAACACTATCAATAACCCTAACCCTAAGCCTAACCCTAACACTAATTCTAATCCTCACCCACACAGTCACCCTCATCTTAACCCTAAACCTAAACCTAACCCTCACCATAACCCTAAACCTAACCCTAACCCTAACACTAACCCTAACCCTAATCATAACCCTAAATCTAAACCTAAACCTAAACCTAATCCTCAGCCTCATCTGCAACATATCCCAAACCCTAATGCTAACACTCACCCTAACTCTAAGCCTAACCCTAACCCTAACCCTAAGCCTCACACTCACCCTCACCCTAACCCTAATCCTAAACCTAACCCTAACCCTAACCCTAACCCTAACCCTAACCCTAACCCTAAAACTCACACTAACACTAACCCTAACCCTCACCCTCAAACTCACTCTCAGCTTAACCCTTAGCCTAAGCCAAACCCTTACCCCAACCCTCAACCTCATCCTAGCCTTCAGCCTAACACAAATCCTAACCCTAACCATCAACCTAACCCTAACCCTCACCCTCACAGTAACCCTTACCTAACCCTAACCCTCACCCTCACCCTAACCCTAATCTTAACCCTAAACCTCAACCTAACCCTAATCCTCATCCTATCCCTCCCTGTAACCCTTAACCTAACCCTCACACTAACCCTAACCCTCACCCTCAACCTCACCATCAGCCTAACCCTAAGTCTAAGGCTAAACCTAACCCTAACAAACACATTCACCCTCACCCTATCCCTAATGCTAACCCTAAACCTCACCCTCACCCTCACCGTCAGTGTAACCCTAAGACAAACCCGAACCCTAACCCTAACACTGACATTCACTCTAACCCGTAACCTAATCCTAATTCTAACCCTAACCCTAACCCTCACCCACAGCCTCAACTTAACCCTAACTCTAACCGTAAACCTCACCCTCACCCTAACCCTAAACTTAACCCTAACTCTAAACCGCACCCTAACCCTAAGCCTAAACCTCACCCTCACCATAGCCCTCACCGTAACCCTAATCCCAACACTAACCCTCATCCTAACCCTCCCCATAATCCTAACCCCAACCCACACCCTAACCCTAATTCTCACCCTCACTTAAACACTCAGCCTAACCCTAACCCTAACCCTCATACTCACCCTAACCCTAACCCTAATCCTAATCCTAAACCTAAACCTGACCCTCAGCCTAACCCTCACCCTCACCCAAGCCTAAACCTAACACTAACCCTAACCCAAAACCTCACCCTCAGCCTCACCCTAACCCTAACTCTAACCCTAAACCTCACACTCACCCTAACCCTAACCCTAACGCTAACCCTAAACTTCACCCTAATGCTAACCCTAAACCTCACCCTCACCCTAGACTTTACCCTAAACCTAATCCTAACGCTAACCCTCATCCTAACCCTACACCTAACCTTAACCCTCACCCTCAACCTCACCCTCAGCCTAACCCAAAGCCTAACACTAAACCTAACCCTAACACACAAACTCACCCTCACCCTAGCACTGTCCCTAACCCTAATCCTAAACCTAACCCTCATCCTAACCCTCACCCTAAACCTAACCATCAAGCTCACCCTAATCCTCACCCCCACCCACACCCTCAGCCTAACCCTAATCCTAACCTTAAACCTAACCCTAACCCTCACACTCACCCTCACCCTAATCTTAATCCTAAACCTAACCCTAAACCCCAAGCTAACCCTCACCCTAACCTTAACCCTAACACTAACCCTAACCCTCGACCTAACCCTCCCCCTAAACCTAAATGTAACCCTAAACCTCACCTTAACCCTAACCCTCATGCTCACCATAACTCTAACCCTCATCCTAACCCTAATGCTAAAAGTAAACCTCACCCAAACACTAACGCTAACCCTCATCCTCACCCTAGCCCTCATACTAAACCTAATCTTAACCCTAAACCTAACCCTCATCCTAACCCTCACCCTAACCCTGACCCTAACAATAACCCTACCCCTAACCCTAACCAACACCCTAACCCTAATCCTCACCCCAACCGTGACCCTCAGCCTAAACCTAAGCCTCAGCCTAACCCTCAACCTAACCCTCACACTCACCCTTACACTAACCCTATTCCTAAATGTAAATCTATCCCTAAACCTCAACCTAACCTTCTCCCTCACCCTCACCCTAACCCTAACCCTAACCATAACCCTGTCCCGCAGCCTCACCCTCACTGCAAACTTAACCCTAACCAAAACACTAACAATAACCTTAATCCTAAACATAACCATAACCCTAATCCTCACCCTCAGCCTAATCCTAACTTAACCCTAACCCTAACCCTAACCCTCACCATAACCCTAACCCTCACACTCACCCTTACCCTAACTCAAATCCTAAACCTAACCCTGTCCTAACACTAACCCTCACCCGCACCCTCACCCTAACCCTCACCCTAAACCTAATCCTAACCCTAAACCTCACCCTAACACTCACGCTAACCCTAACCCTAAACCTCACCCTAACCTGAACCCTAAACCTCCCCCTCATGCTCGGCCTAAGCCTTAGCTTAAGCCTAATCCTAACCCTAACCCTCTCCCTATCCCTAACTCTAACACTAACCCTAACTCTAACCCTAAAACTCACCCTCACCCTCACCCTAACTCTAACACTAACCGGGAAGCTAAACCTCATCCTAAACCTAACACTAAACCACACCCTCACCCTCACCGTAACCGTATAACCCTAACACTAACAATAACCCTAACCCTAACCCTAACACTCACCCTAACCATAACCCTCACCCTAACCCTAACCCTAACCCTAATATTTAGCCTCACCCTAACACTAACCCTAATGCTAACACTACCGCTCACACTAACCCTAAAAATCACCCTTACCCTAAACCTCACCCTAACACTAACCCTAAACCTCAACCTCGCCCTATCACTCACCCTAACCCTAAGCCTCATCCTAACCCTAAACCTCTCACTAACTCTAACACTAATCCTCAATCTAACCCTCACCCTCACCCTAACCCTAAACCTAACCCTCACCCTAACCCTAACCCTCATCTTTACTGTAACGCTCACCCTCAGCCTAACTCTCATCTTTACCCTTACCGTCACCCCCACCCTAACCCTAACGCTCACCCTAACCCTAATTCTACACCTAAACCTCACGCTCACCCTAACCCTAACTCTAACACTAACACTAACACTAAACCAACCTCACTCTAACACGAACCCTAACCCTCACCCTCACCCTCAATGTAACCGTAACCCTAACAATAAACCTAACAATAATCATGACCCTAACCCTAACCCTCACCCTAACCATAACCCTCACCCTAACCCTAAACATCAACCTAACACTTACCCTCACACTAACACTAACACTAACCCTAACACTAACCCTCACACTAACCCTAAACCTCACCCTAATTCTAAACCTAATCCTAATCCTAAACCTAACTCTAACCCTAACCCTCAAACTAGCCCTCACCCTAACCCTAAGTCCTAACCTCACCCTCACCCTAACCCTAACCCTCATCCTCACCCTAAACCTCACATTAACCCTAACCCTAACCCTAATCCTCAATCTAATCCTCACCCTAACCCTAACCCTAACCCTAACCCTCAACCTAACCCTATCCCTAACCCTAACTCTAACCCTAAACCTCACCCTCACCCTTACCCTAACCCTAACCCTAAAACTCACCCTAACACTAAACTTCATCCTCACCCTCAACCTCACCGTAATACTAGCCCTAACACTAAAAATAACACTAACCCTAACCCTAACTCTAACCCTCACCCTAAGCCTCACCCTCACCACAAAATTAACGCTAACCATAACACTAAAAATAACCCTACCCTAAGAATAACCCTAAACCTAAATCTAATCCTAACCCCCACCTTCACCCTGATCCTAAACCTCACACTAACACTAAAAGTAATCCTCAATCTAAACCACACCCTCACCCTAAACCTAACCTTAACCCTCACCCTAACGCTAACACTCACCCTTACCGTAATCCTCACTCTCAGCCTAACCCTCAACTTTTCCCTTACTCTCACCCTCACCCTAACCCTCACACTAACCCTAACCCTCATCCTAAACCTAACACTAACCCTCACCCCCTACTAAACCTCACCGTAACCCTAACCCTAACACTAAACCTAACCCTAAACCTAACCCAAAACCTCACCCTAACACTAACACTAACCCTAAACCTCATGCTGACCCTAACCCTAACCCTAATACTAATCCTCACCCTAAACCTAAACCTTACCCTAACACTTACCCTCAACCTAACAGTAACACTAATACTAACACTAACCCTCACACTAACGCTAAACATCACCCTAAACCTAACGTCACCCTAACCCTAACCCTAACCCTAAACCTAAACCTCATCCTAACCCTCACCCTAACCGTAACCCTAAACATCACCCTAACCCTAACCCTCACCCTCACTTTTAGCCTCACCCTAACCCTAAGCCTAAGCCTAAACCTAACCCTAAACCTCACACTCACCGTAGCCCTCACCCTAACCCTAATCCTAACTCTAACTCTCATCCTAACCCTCAACCTAACCAGAACCAGAACCATGATTCTAAACCTAATCCTCATCCCCACCCTCACCTTCAGCGTAGCCCTAACCCTAAGTCTAACCCTAACCCTAACCCTCACATTCACCCTCAGCCTAACCCTAATCCTAACCATAACACTAACCTTAAACCTAAGCCTCAACCTAACCCTCACCCTAACCCTAACCTTAACCCTAACCCTCACCGTCACTTTAGTCCTCACCCTAACCATCACCTCAAAACTAACCCACACCTTCACCATAACCCAAACGCTAACCCTGACCCTAAACCTACCCCTAACCCTAACCCTAAACCTGACCCTAATCCTAACAGTAACCCTCACCCTCACCTTAGCCCTCACCCTAACCCTAATAGTAACCCTAAACCTCATCTGAAACCTCACCCTCACCCTAACACTAACCCTCACGCTAACCCTAAACCTAATTCTAACCCTCACCCTAAACCTACCCGGACCCGCACCCTAACCATAACCCTTACCTCAACCTCACCCTCAGCCTAACACTAAGCCTAACCCAAACCCTAACCCTAACCCTCACACTCACCCTCACCCTAACCCTAATCCTACCACTAACCCTAACCCTAACCCTAAACCTCAACCTAACCCTCAACCTAACCCTAACCCTAACACTAACCCTAACCCTAACCCACAACCTAACCCTCTCCCTAAACATAATTCTAACCCTAAACCTCACACTCACCCTAATCCAAATCCTAACCTTGACCCTAAATCTCACCCTAACCCTAACCCTCACCCTTACCCTCACCCTCACCCTCACCATAACCCTAACCCTCACCCTAACCCTAGCACTAAACCTCACCCTACCACTAATTCTAACCCTCACCCTCACCCTAGCCCTCACTCTAACCCTAATCCTAACCCTAATCCTCATCCTAACACTCACCCTCACCCTAACCCTAATCCTAACCCTAACCCTCACCCTCACCCTTACCCTCACCCTCACCCTCACCATAACCCTAAACCTCACCCAAACCCTAAACTTAAACCTCACCCTAACACTAACCCTAACCCTCACCCTCACCCTAGCCCTCACCCTAACCCTATTCCTAACCCTTACCCTAACCATAACCCTCACCCTCACGGTAACACTAACCCTAAACCTAACAATAACACTAATCCTAACCCTAAACCTAACCCTAACCCTAATGCTATTCGTAATCCTCACCCTCAGCCTCACCCTCACTGCAAATGTAACCATGCCCATATCACTAACAATAATCCTAACCCTAAACCTAATCCTAACAATCACCCTCACCCTAACCCTAATCCTAAACCTAACCGTCACTCTAACCCTAACCCTAACCCTCATCGTAACCCTAACCCTCATCCTAACCCTCACCCTAACCCTAAACCTCACCCTAACACTAACCCAAATCCTCACCCTCAACCTAGCCCTCACCCTAACCACCACCCTAAACCTAATCCTCATCCTAAATCTCACCCTAACCCTAATCCTAACCCTCACCCTAACCCTAATAGTAACCCAAACCTTCAACCTAACCCTACCCCTCAACTTCACTGTAACCCTAACCCTTAACCTCACCCTAACGCTAAACTTAACCCGAACCATAATTCTCACCCAAACGCTAACCCTAAGCGGAACACTTACCCTAACCCTCACCCTCATCCTCAGCTTAATGCTAAGCCTAACCCTAACCCTAAGCCTAACACAAGCACTCACCCTAACACTAACCCTAATCCTAATCCTAACCCTAAACCTAACCCTTACCCTCATCCTAACCCTCACCCTAACCCTAACACTAACACTAACCCTCACACTAACCCTCCCCCTAACCCTAACTCTAACCCTAAACCTCATACTCACCCTAACCCAAATCCTAACCCTGACCCTAAACCTCACCCTAACCCTAACCCTAACCCTCACCCTTACCCTCACCCTCACCCTCACCGTAACTCTAACCATAAACCTAACAATAACACTAATCCTAACCCTAAACCAAACCCTAACAATAATCCTATCCCTAACCCTCACCCTCAGCCTCACCCTCGCTGCAAAGGTAGCCAGAACAATAACACTTACAAAAATCCGAACCCTAACCCTAATCCTAACCCTCACCCTCACCCTAACCCTCATCCGAACCCTAACCCTCACCCTAACCCTAAGCCTCACCCTTACCATAACCATAACCCTCACCCTAACCCTAACACTAACTCTCACCCTAACACTAACTCTAACCCTAAATCTCACCCTCATCCTCACCCTAACCCTCACCCTCACCCTGACCCTCAGCTAAACCCAAAGCCATAGCCTAACCCTAACCTTAACCCTCACCCTCACACTAGCCCTCACCATAACCCTAACTGTAACAGTAACCCTAACCCTAACACTCACACTAACCCTAACCCTAACCCTACCTCTAACCCTAAACCTCACCCTGACCCTAACCCTAACCCTAACCATAACTCTAAATCTCATCCTAACCCTAACCCTAACCCTCAACATCACCCTCAACCTCACTCTTAGCTTAACTTTAACCCTAACCCTAACCCTAAAAATAACCCTAACCCTAAACCTAACCCTAAACCTCACCCTCACCCTAACTCTAACCCTAACCCAAACCCTCACCCTAACCCTAACTCAGACACTAAAATTAACGCTAAACTTCACCCTAACCCTAACCCTAACCCTAACCCTCATGCTAGCACATACCCTAACCCTAATCCTAACATTAACCCTAACTCTAACCCTCACACCCACCCTCTCCTTAACCTTAATCCTAATCCTAACCCTAACCCTTACCCTAACCCTAACTCTAACCCTAACCCGAACCCTAACCCTAACCCTAATCCTCAACCCCACCCTCACCCTCAGCCTAACCCTAAGCCTGTCCCTAACACTAACCCTAACGCTAACCCTAAACCTCACCCTTACCCTAACCCTATCTCTAAACCTAACCCTAAACCTCACCCTGACCCTAATCCTAACCCTCATCCCCACCCTCAGCCTCAATGTAACTCCAACCCTAACCCTAACAATAACACTAACCCTAACCCTAACGATCACACTAACCCTAACCCTCACCCCCACCCTCAACCTCAGCCTAACCCTCAGCCTAAGGCTAACCCTAACACTAAACCTCACCCTCATTCTCACCCTAACCCTAATCCTAACCCTAACCCTATCCCTAAACCTCAACCTAACCCTCACCCTTACCCTAATGCTAACACTAAACCTAACCCTCACCCTCACCCTTACCATCCCCCTAACCCGAAGTGTAACCCTAAACCTCAACAGCACCCTAACACTAACCCTAACCCTAACCCTAAACCTCACCGTAAAACTCACCCTAATCCTCATCCTCACCCTCACTCTCACCATGCCCGTAACTATAACCCTAACCCTAACAATAATAGTAACCCTAACCCTAACCCTAACAATAACCATAAACTTCACCCTGTGCCTCACCCTCACCGCAAATGTAACACTAACCATAACACTAACAATAACCCTAAACATAACCCTAAGCCTAAGCCTAAGCCTAAGCCTAAGCCTAAGCCTAACCCTCACCCTAACCCTAACCCTAACCCTAACCCTAACACTAAACCTAAACCTAACCCTAACCCCCACACTTACCCTCACCCTAACCGGAACACTAACACTAACCCTAACTCTAACCCTAAAACTCACCCTCACCCTAACCCTAACTCTAACCCTAACCTGAAACCTAAAACTCATCCTAACCCTCACCCTCACCCTCACCCTCAACATAACCCTAACCCTAACCCTAACAATAACCCTAACCCTAACACTAACCCTCATCCTAACCATAGCCTTCACCCTAACCCTAACCCTCACTCTAATACTTACCCTCACCGTAACACTAACCCTAACCATTACACTAACCCTTACACTAACCCTAACCATCACCCTAACCCTAAACCTCACCCTAACCCTAACTCTCACCCTCAACCTATCCCTCAACCTAACCCTAACCCTCATCCTCACCCTTAACCTCACACTAACCATAACACTAATCCTGAATCTAACCCTCAACCTCACCCTAAACCTAACCCTCACCTTACCATAACCCTCACCCTCAGCCTAACCCTCACCTTTACCCTCAGCCTCAGCCTAACCCTAAGCCTAAGCCTAACCCTAACCATAACCCTCACCCTAGCCCTAACTCTAACCCTAATCCTAACCCTAACACTCATCATAACCCTTAAACTACCATAACCCTAACCATCATTCTAAACCTAATCCTCATCCTCACCCATACCCTCAGCCTAACCGTAAGCCTAAGCCAAACCCTAACCCTAACCCTCAGACTCACCCTACCGTCAACCTAATCATAAACCTAATCCTAACCCTAACATTAAACCTCAACCTACCCCTCACCCTAACCCTAACACTAACCCTAACCCTAAAACTCAACCTAACCCTCCCCCTAACCCTAACTCTAACCCTAAACCTCACTCTCACCCTAACCATAATCCTAAAACTAAACCTCACCCTAACCCTGATCCTAACACTCACCCTCACCCTCACCCTTACTGTAACTCTAACCCTAACCTTAACTATAACACTAACCCTAAACCTAACCCAAACCCTAAACCTCACCGTAACTCTAACCCTAACACAAACCCTCACCCTAATCCTAATCCTAACCGTCAGCCTCACCTTAACCCTAACCCTAACCCTAACCCTAACCCTCATTCTCAACATAACCCTAACCCTAACCCTAAACATCACCCTAACGCTAACCCTAACACTCACGCTAACTCTAGCCCTCCCCCTAACCCTAATTCTATACATCATCCTAACACTCACCCTAACGCTAAAACCCTAACACAAGCACTCACCCTCAGCCTCACGCTCCGCCTAAGCCTCCGCCTCAGCCTAAGACTAACCCTGACCCTCACACTCATCCTCACCCTAACCCTAACCATAACACTAACCCTAACCCTAACCTTCACACTAACACTCCCCCTAACCCTAACTCTAACCCTAAACCTCACACTCACCCTAATCCTAATCCTAAACCTGACCCTAAATCTCACACTAACCCTAACACTAACCCTCACCCTTACCCTCACCCTCACCCTCACCGTAACTCTAACCCTAACCATAACAATAACACTAATCCTAACTCGAAACCTAAACCTAACCCTAATCCTATCCATAACCATCACCCTCAGCCTCACCATCACTGCAAAAGTCACCAGAACCATAACACTAACAATAATCCTAACCCTAACACTAATCCTAACAATCACTCTCACCCTAACCATAATCCTAACCCTAACCCTCACTCTAACCCTAATCCTAACCTCACCATAACCCTAACCTTCATCCTAACCCTTACTCTAACAATAACCCTAACCCTCACCCTCACCCTAGCCTTCACCCTAACCCTAATCCTAACCCTATTCCTCACTCTAACCCTAACCCTAAACCTCACCATAAACCTCACACTCACCCTAACCCTCATCCTCACACTAACCCTCACCCTAACCCTAAACCTCACCCTCACCATAACCCTAAACCTCATTCTAACCCCCACCCTAACCCTAACTCTAAACCTAAACCTCACCCTAACAATAACCCTAACCCTCACCCTCACCCTAGCCCTCACCCTCACCCTAGCCCTCACCCTAAACCTAATCCTAACCCTAATCCTCATTCTAACACTCACCCTAACCCTAACCCTAACCCTCACCCTAACCCTAATCCTAACCCTAACCCTCAACCTAACCCTAACCCTCAACCTCACTGTAACCCGAACCCTAAACCTCATCCAACCCTAAACTAAACACAAACCCTAACTCTCACCCTAACGCTAACCCTAACCCAAACCCTATCCCTAAACCTCAACCTTAACCTCACCCTCAGCTTAACCATTAGACTAAACCTAACCCTAAGCCTAACACAATCACTCACCCTCATACTAACCCTAACCCTAATCCTAATCCTAACCCAAACCCTAACCCTCACCCTCATCCTAACCCTCACCCTAACCCTAACACTAACCCTCACCCTAACCATCACCCTAACCCTAAATCTAACCCTAAACCTCACCCTCACCCTAACCCTAACCTAACCCTAAACTTAAACCTCACACTAACCTTAACCCCTACCCTCACCCTCACCATCAGCCTAACCCTAACCCTAAACCAAACCCTCACCATAACCCTAACCCTAACCCTAATCCTAAACCTCACCCTAACCCTAACCTTAATCCTCACCCTCAGCCTCACTCTCACTGTAAACTTAACCCTAACCATAACACTAACAATAACCCTAACCCTAACCCTAATATAACCCTCACCTTCACACTCACCCTCAACATAACCCTAACCTTAACCCTAACAATAAACCTAAACCTATCCCTAACCCTCATCCTAACCATAACCTTCACCCTAAACCTAACCCTCACCCTAACACTTACCCTCACCCTAACACTAACCCTAACCATAACACTAACCCTAACCATCACCCTAACCCTAAACCTCACCCTAACACTAACTCTCACCCTCAACGTAGCCCTCAACCTAACCCTAACCCTGATTCCCACCCTGAACCTCACACTAACCCTAACACTAATACTGAATCTAACCCTCACCCTCACCCTAACCCTAACCCTCACCCTTACCGTAACCCTCACCCTCACCCTAACCTTCACCTTTACCCTTACAGTCACCCTCACCCTAATCCTCACCATAACCTAAATCCTCATCCTAACCCTCACCGTAAAGGCAAACCCAACCATCACCCTAACCCTAACCCTCACATCACCCTCAGCTTCATCCTAACCCTAAGCCTAAGCCTAACATTAACCCTAAACCTAAACCTCAACCTAACCCTCCCCTTAACCATAACTCTAAACCTAATCCTCACCCTCACCCTAACAATAATCCTAACCCTAAACCTCACCCTAACTCTGATCCTAACCCTCACGCTCACCCTCACCTTATTGTAATTCTAATCCTAACCTTAACTATAACACTAACCCTAAACCTAACCCAAACCCTGACCCTCACTGTAACTCTAAACCTAATCCTTACCCTCAGCATCAACTTAACCTTTACCCTAACCCTAACCCTAAATCTCACCCTAACGCTAACCCTAACCCTCACCCTAAATCTAGCCCTCACCCTAACCCTAATGCTAACCCTAAACCTCATCCTAACACTCACCCTAACCCTAAAACCCTAACCCTAACCCTCACCCTCACCCTCACGCTCTGCCTAAGCCTCCGCCTCAGTCTAAGACTAACCTTGACCCTCACACTCACCCTCATCCTAACCCTAACAGTAACACTAACGCTAACCCTAACCCTCACACTAACCCTTACCCTAACGCTAACTCTAACCCTAAACCTCACCCTCACCCTAACCCTAACCCTCACCCACACCTTCCCCATCCACCTAACATTAAGCCTAACCCTAACCCCAACCCTAACCCTAACACTAACCCTACCACTTAACCTACCCCTCACCCAAACCCTAACCCTCACCCTCAACCTAGCCCATACCCAAACCATAAGCCTAAGCCTAACACTCACCCTAACCCTCACTCTAACCCTAACCCCAACACTCACCCTAACCTTAACCCTCACCCTCACCCTAACTCTAAACCTAACCTTAACCCTAACCCTAACCCTCACACTCACCCTCACCTTAACCCTAACCCTAATCCAAACTAACACTAACCCTCAACCCCACACTAAAACTCACCCTATCCCCAACCCTAACCCTAACACTAACCCTAACCCTCACCATACCCCTCACACTAACCCTAAGCCTAACCCTCACCCTCAACCTAGCCCATACCCAAACCCTAAGCCTAAGCCTAACCCTCATTCTAACCCTAAACCCAACACTCACCCTAACCCTAACCCTCACCCTCACACTCACCCTAATTCTAAACCTAACCCTAACCTTAACCCTAACCCTCACACTCATCCTCACTTTAACCCTAACCCTAATACTAACCCTAACACTAACCCTCACACCCACACTAAACCTCACCCTAACTCTAACCCTAACACTAACCCTAACCCTAACCTTAAACCTCAGCCTCACCCCAACCCTAACTCTAACCCTAAACCTCACCCTCACCCTAAACCTAACCCTAACCCTAATCCTAAACCTCACCCTAAACCTAAACTTTACCCTAACACTTACCCTCACCCTAACACTTACACTAACCTTAACACTAACACTCATACTAACGCTAACAATCACCCTAAACCTAAACCTCACCCTAACCCTAACCCTAAACCTCACCCTCACCCTAGGCCTCACCCTAATCCTAACTCTCATCCTCACCCTAAACCTCACACTAACCCTAACACTAATCCTCAATCTAACCCTCACCCTCACCCTAACCCTAAGCAGAACCCTCACAATTACAATAACCCTCACCCTCAGCCTAACCCTCACCTTTACTCTGTCACCCTCATCCTAACCCTCACCCCAAAGCTAACCCTCATCCTAACCCTCACACTAACCGTAACCCTAACCATCACCCTAACCCTAACCCTCACCCTCGACTTCAGCCTCAGCCTAACCCTAAGCCTAAGCCTAACCCTAACCCTCATCCTAACTCTCAACCTAACCATTAACGGAAGCATCACTCTAAACCTAATCCTCATCCCCAACATCACCCTCAGCCCAACCGTATTCCTAACCCTAACCCTAAACCTAAACCTAAACCTCAACCTAACCCTCACCCTAACCCTAATCCTAACCCTCACCCTCACTTTAGTACTCAACATAACCCTCACCTCAAACCTAACCCACACCCTCAATGTAACCCGAAACTTAACCCTCCCCTAACCCTCCCCCTAAACCTAAACCTCATCCTAACCCTAACACTAAACCTCACCCTCACCCTAGCCCTCACCCTAACCCTAATTGTAACCCTAAACCTCATTCTAACCCAAACCCTAACCCTAACCTTAAACCTCACCCTAATCCTAAACCTAATTGTAACCCTCAAACTAATGCTAACCCTGACACTCACTGTAATCCTAACCCTAAACCTCAAACTAACACCAACCCTCACACTCACCCTCGCCCTCAGCCTAAACCTAAGCCAAACCCTAATCATAACCCTAACCCTCATACTCACCCTCACCCTAACCCTAATCCTAACCCTGACACTAAATCTCACCCTAACCCAAACCCTAACCCTCATGTTTACCCTCACCCTCACCTTCACCGGAACTCTAACCCTAACCCTAACAATAACACTAATCCTAACTCGAAACCTAAACCTAACCCTAATCCTATCCCTAACCCTCACCCTCAGCCTCACCATCACTGCCAAGGTAACCAGAAACATAACACTAACAATAATCCTAACCATAACCCTAATCCTAACCCTCACCCTCACCCTAACCCTCATCCTCAACCTAACTCTCACCCTAACCTTAACCCTCTCCCTCACCATAACCCTAACCCTCATCCTAACCCTCACCCTAACCCTAACCCTAACCCTTAACCTCTCCCTAAAAATAACCCTAATCCTCATCCTCAACCTAGCCATCGCCCTAACCCTAATCCTAAACCTAATCCTCATCCTAACACTCCCCCTAATTCTTAACCGAAAACCTAATTCAAAACCATCACCCTAACCCTAAACTTAACCCGAACACTGTCACCCAAATGCTAACCCTAACCTGAACCCTAAACCTAACCCTCACCCTCACCCTCAGCTTAATGCTAAGCCTAATCCTAACCCTAAGCCTAACCCAAGCACTCACCCTAACATTACCCCTAATCATAATCCTAACCCTAACACTAACCCTCACCCTCATCCTAACACTCACCCTAACCCTAACACTAACCCTTACCCTAACCCTCACCCTAACCCTAACACTAACACTGACCCTAACCCTAAACCTCACCCTAACCCTAACCCTAACCCTCAAGCTCACCCTAACCCTAACCCTAACACGAACCCTCACACTCACCCTCAACTTAATCCTAATCCTAATCCTAACCGTAATCTTCATCTTCACCCTAACCCTCACCCTAACCCTACCCCTAGCACCAACACCAGCCCTAAACCTAACCCTAACTCTCACCCTAACCCTAAGCCTAACCCTGCCCCTAACCATAACCCTCACACTCACCTTCAATCTAAACCTGATCCTAACCCACACCCTCACCTTTACCCTTACTGTCACCCTCACCTTAACCCTACCCCTAACACTGTCACTAACCCTAACCCAATCCTCACCGTAACCATAAACCTAAACCTCACCCTAACCCTAACCCTAACCCTCACACTCACGCTCAGTCTAAGCCTAAGCCTAACCCTAAGCTTAAGCATAACCCTAACCCTCACACTGACACTCACCCTAACCCTAACACTATCACTAACGCTAACTCTAACTCTAAACTTAACCCTCACCCTAAACCTAACTCTAACCCTAACCCTAAACATAAACCACACCCTGACCCAAGCCCTAACTCTCACCCTCACCGTAAATGTAACACTAACCCTGACCTAACAATAACCATAACCCTAACCCTAACCCTTATTCTAACCATAACCCTCACCCTAAACCTAACCCTCAAACTAACTCTTACCCTCACCCTAACACTAACCCTAACCCTAACACTAAAACTCACACTAACCCTAACCATCACCCTAACATTAAACCTCACCCTAAGCCTAACCCTAACCCTCACCCTCAACCTACCCTCACCCTAACCCTAACCCTCATCCTCACTCTAAACCTCACACTAACCCTAAAATTAATCATCAATCTTAACCTCACCCTCACCCTAACCCTAACCCTCACCCTAACCCTAGACCTTACCTTAATCCTCACTCTCAGCCTAACCCTCAGCTTTACCCTTACCATCACCCTCACCCAAATCCCTCACCCTAACCATAACACTCATCCTAACCTTCACCCTGACCATAATCCTAAGCATCACCCTAACACTAACCCTGACCCTCAACCTCACCATCAGCGTAACCCTAAAGCCTGAGCCTATCCCTAACACTAACCCTCACCCTCAACCTAGGCCTCACCCTAACCCTAATCCTAACCCTAAACTTAATCATAACCCTAAACCTAACACTAACACTAACCATCACCCAAAACATAATCCTCATCCCCACTCTCACCCACAGCCTAACTCTAAGTCTAAGCCTAACCCTAACCCTAACCCTCACACTCACCCTCACCATAACCCTAATCCTAAACTTAACCCTAACCCTAACCCTAAACCTCAACCTAACCCTCACCCTAACCCTAACCCTAACACAAAACCTAACCCTAACCCTCACACTATCTCCCTAACCCTAATTCTAAACCTAAACCTTACCCTCACCCTCAACCTAAACCTCAAACTCACCCTCACCCTCACCATAACTCTAACCCTAATGCTAACAAAAACCCTAACCCTAAAACTAAACCTAACCCTAACCTTCACCCTAACTCTCCCCCTAACCCTAATTCTAACAATAAATCTAACCCTCACCCTAACCCTAAAGCTCACCCTCACCCTCACCCTCACCATAACTCTAACCCTAACCCTAACAAACCCCTAACCCTAACACTAACCTTAACCCTCACCCTCACCATAACCCTAAACCTAACCCAAGCCCTCACCCTAACCCTAACCCTAACCCTAACACTCACCCTCACACTAACCCTCATTGAATACTTAACCATAACACTAACAATAACCCTAATCCTAACCCTAATCCTAACCATCACCCTCACCCTAAACCTAACCCTAACCTTCACCCTAATCCTAAACCTCAACCTCACCGTAACCCTAATCCTAACACTCACCCTAGCCCTAAATCTAATCCTAATCCTAAACGTTGCCATAATGCTAACCCTAACCATCACACACACCCTTGCCCTCATCCTAACCCTAATCCTAACCCTAAACCTCATCCTATCCCTCACCCTAATCCTAACCCTAAACCTCACCCTAACCCTAACCCTCACCCTCACCCTCAGCCTAACCCTAAGCCTACCCTAACCCTAACCCTCACACTCAACCTCATCCTAACCCTAATCCTAATCCTAACACTAACACTAACTCTAACACTAGCCCTCCCCCTAACCATCCCCCAAACCTAACTCTAAACCTAAACCTCACCCTCAACCTAACCCTAACCCTCACCCTCATCCTCACCCTCAGCCTAACCCTAAGCCCACCCTCACCCTACCCCTCACCCTAACCCACCCACTAAACCTAACTGTAAACCTAATCCTCACCCTCAACCTAACCCTAACCCTAAACCTCACCCTAAATCTCACCGTAAGCCTAACCCGCACCCTCACCCTCACCCTCACTGTAACTCTAACCACAACCCTAACAATAAAACTAACCATAAACCTAACCCTAACCATAAATCTCACCCTCAGCCTCACCCTCACTGCAAACTTAAACCTCAACATAACACTAATATTAACCCTTACCCTAACCCTAACCCTAACACTAACTCTAACCCTAACCCTAACCCTAATCCTCACCCCACCCTCACCCTCAGCCTAACCCTAAGTCTAACCCTAACCCTAACCCTACCTTTAACCCTAAACCTCACCCTCACCTAACCCTATCTCAAACCTAACCCTAAACCTCAGCCTAACCCTAACCCTAACCCTACCCACACACTCACCCTCATGGTAATTCTAACACTAACCCTAACAATAACACTAACCCTAACCCTAACCATCACCCTAACCCTAAGCCTCACCCACAGCCTCACGCTCAGCCTAGCTTTAAGCCTAAGCCTAACCCTAACCCTCACCCTCACCCTAACTGTAATTGTAACAATAACCCTATCCCTAAACCTCAACCTAACTCTCACCCTTACCCTAATGCTAACACTAAACCTAACCCTAACCCTCACACTCACCCTCACCCTCACCCGAATTATAACCCTAAACCTCACGAGCACCCTAACCATAACCCTAACCCTAACCCTAAACCTCACCCTAAAACTCACCCAAACCCTCACCCTCACTCTCACCATGACCTTAACTCTAACCCTAACCCTAACAATAATACTAACCCTAACCCTAACACTAACACTAACACTAACCGTAAACCTCACCCTGAGCCTCACCCTCACCGCAAACTTAACACTAACCATAACACTAACAATAACCCTAACCCTAACCCTAAACCTAAACCTCACCCTAACCCTAAACCTTACCCTTAACCTCATCCTCACCATAAACTTAACCCTAACCCTAACCTTAACAATAACCCTAAACCTAACACTAACCCTAACCATAACCATAACCCTCACCATAAAACTAACAATTGTCCTAACACTAACCCTCACCATAACCCTAACCCTCATCCTCACCCTAAACCTCACTCTAACCTTAACACTACTTCTCAATCTAATCCTCACCCTCACCCTAACCCTAACCCTAATCGTAACCCTAGCCTCAACTTGACCCTTAATGTCACCCTCACCCTAACCCTAATCCTCATCCTAACCCTCACGCTAACCATGGCCCTAACCATCATGCTAACCCTAACCCTCAACCTCACCCTCAGCCTCAGCCTAACTCTAAGCCTATGCCTAACTCTACCCTAATCCTCACCCTCACCCTAGCCCTCACCCTAACCCTAATCCTAACCCTGACTCTCATCCTAACCCTAACGCTAACCCTAAAAATAACCCTAAACCTAACCCTAACCCTCATTCTAAACATAAACCTCACCCTAACACTAACTCTCACCCTAACACTTACCCTCACACTAACCCTAACGATCACCCTAACATTAACACTCACCCTAACCCTAAACCTAACCCTCATCCTGACCCTAGACCTCAACCTAATCCTAACCCTCATCCTCACTCTAAACCTCACACTAACCCCCAAAACGAATCCTCAATCTAAACCACACCCTAACCCTAACCCTAAACCTCACGCTAACCCTAACCCTCACCCTTACTGTAATCCTCATTCTCAGCCTAACCCTCACCTTTACCCTTACTGTCACCCTCACCCTAACCCTCACACTAACCCTAACCCTCATCCTAACCCTCACACTGATCATAACTCTAAGCATCACCCTAATCCTAACCCTCACCCACAACCTAACCCTAACACTCACTCTCACACTAACGCTCACATTAACACTAACTCTAACCCTAAACCTCACCCTCACCTTAACCCTAAACCTCAACCTCACACTCACCCTAAGCCTAACCCTAAACCTAACTCTAACCCTCACCCAAACACTCACACTCACCCTCACAGTAACCCTAAACCTAATCCTAAACATAACCCTAACCCTCACCCTAACCTTAACACTAACCATAACATTAACCCTAACACTAATCCTAACCCTAACCCTCACCCTAACACTAACTCTAAAATTTAACCTCACCCTCAACCTAACCTTAACCCTAAACCTCACCCTAAACCTAACCCTAAACCTCACCCTCACCCTAGCGCTCAGCCTAAACCTAATCCTAAACCTAACCCTCACCCTAAACCTCACCCTAACCCTCACCCTAACCCACACCCTAAACCTAATTCTAACATTCATCCTAAACCTAAACCTCACCCTCAACCTCACCCTCAGCCTAACCCTAAGCCTAACCCTTAACCTAACCCTAAACCACACACTCACCCTCACCCTTACCCTAATCCTAACTCTAACCCTAACTCTAACCCTAACCCTCACACTAACCCTCATCCTAACCCTAACCTAACACTAACCCTAACCCTAACCGTCAACCTAACCCTCACCCTAAGCCTATCAAACCCTAAAACTCACCCTACTCCTAACCCTAACTCTAACTCTAATCCTAACCCTAAACCTCACACTAACCCTAACCCTAACCCTCACCCTCACCCTCACCCTCACCCTCAACGTAACCCTAAACCTAAAATTAAAAATAACACTAACAGGAACCCTAACCCTCAACCTAACTGTAACCCTCACCGTAACCCTAACCCTCACCCTAACACTAACCGTAACCCTAACACTAACCCTCACTGTAACCCTAACACTCACACTCACCCTCACCCTAAACCTCACCCTAACCCTAACCCTAAACCTAAACATCAACCTCACCCTAGCCCTAACCCTAACCCTAATTCTAACTCTTACCCTCACCTAACCCTCAACCCTTATCCTCACCCTAAACCTCACACTAACCCTAACCCTAATCCTCAATCTAACCCTCCCCCTCACCCTAACCCCTAACAGTCACACTTACCCTAACCCCCACCCTAACCCTCACACTTAGCTTAACCCTCACCTACAGCCTAACCCTCAACTTTACCCTTACCTTCACCCTCACATTAACACTCAATCTATCCCTAAACCTCATCCTAACCTTCAAGCTAACCATAACACTAACCATCACCCTAACCCTAACCCTCACCCTCAATCTCACCCTCACCCTAACCCTAATCCTAACCATAACCCTAACCCTCACCCTCAGCCTCATGCTCACTCCAAAAGTAACCATAACCATAACACTAACAATAAACCTAACCCTAACCCCAATCCTAACCCGCAACCTCACCCTAACCCTAATCCTAACCCTAACCCTCAACCTAAACCTAACGCTCCCCCTCACTGTTACCCTAACCCTCATCCTAACCCTCACACTAACCCTAATCCTCACCCTCAGTGTAACACTAACTCTCACCCCCAACATCACCCTCAGCCTAAGCCTAAGCCTAACCTTATCCCTAACCCTAACCCTCACACACAACCTCACCCTAACCCTAATCCTAACCCTAACCCCATCCCTAAAAATCAACCTAACCCTAACCCTCAACCTAACCTTCCCAATAGCCCAAACTCTAAACCTAATCCTCACTCTCAACCTAACCCTAACCCTAAACCTTACAATAAATCTCACCGTAACCCTAACCCTCACCATCACCCTCACCCTCACCAAACTCTAACCCTAACCCTAATAATAACACTAACCATAACCCTAACCCTAACCATAAACTTCACCCTCAGCCTCACTCTCACTGCAAACTTAAACCTAACCATAACATTAACATTAACCCTTACCCTAACCCTAACCCTAACCCTAACAATCACCCAAAACCAAATCCTCAACCCCAGCCTCACTTTCAGCTTAAACCTAAGCCTAAGCCTAACCATAACCCTCACCATCACCCTCACCCTAACCCTAATCCTAACCCTAACCCTATCCCTAAACCACAACCTAACCCTCACCCTCAACCTAATACTAACACTAAACCTAACCCTAACCCTCACCCTAACCCTCCCCCTCCCCCTAAATCTAACCCTAAACCTCACCAGTACCCTAAACCTAACCCTAACCCTAACCCTAAACCTCACCCTAAACCTCACCCTAACCCTCACCCTCACTCTCACCATGACCGTAACTCTAACCCAAACCCTAATAATAATACTAACCCTAAACCAAACACTAACACTAACCATAACCCTCACCCTGAGCCTCACCCTCGCCGCAAAATTAACACTAACCATAACACTAACAATAACCCTAACCCTAACCCTAAGCCAAACCCTAACCCTTACCCTAACCCAAAACCTCACCCTAACCCTAACCCTAACCCTAATCCTAACCCTAAAACTAACCCTAACCCTAAACCTAACACTAAACCTCATCCTAAACCTCACCCTAAACATAACCCTAACCCTCACCCTAAAGCTAACCCTAACCGTCACTCTAACCCACACCCTAACCCTCACACTAACCCTAACCCTAACACTAACCCTAACTCTAAACTTAAACCTCTCCATCACCCTAAACCTAACTCTAACCCTAACCCTAAACCAAAACCTCACCCTAACCCTAACCTAACCCTCACCCTTACCCTCAGCTTAACCGTTACCCAAACCCTAAAATAACCCTAACACAAACCCTAACCCTAACCCTCACCCTCACCGTAACCCTAACCCTAACCCAAGCCCTCACCCTAAACCTAACCTTAAACCTAACCCGAAACCTCACCATAACCCTAACCCTAAACCTCGCCCTGAGCCTCACCCTCACCTTAAATTTAACCTTAATCATAACACTAACAATAACCCTAAGCCTAAACCTAATCCTAACCCTCACACTCACCCTAACACTAACCCCAACCCTAACCCACACCCTAACCCTAAACCTAACCCTAATCCTAAACCTCGCCATAATTCTAACCCTAACCCTCACCCTCACACTTGCCCTCATGCTAACCCTAATCCTAACACTAAACCTCATCCTAAACCTCACCTTAATCCTAACCCTAACCCAATCCCTCACCCTAACCCTAACCCTCAACCTCACACTCAGCCTAACCCTAACACTAACCCTCACACTCAACCTCACCCTAACCTAATCCTAACACTAAACCTAACTCTAACGCTAACCCTAACAGTCACCCTAACTCTCACCCTAACACTAACTCTAAACCTAAACCTCACCCTCACCCTAACCCTAACTCTAACCCTAACCCTAAACCTAAGCCTCACCCTAATCCTAACCCTTACCCTCACCCTCACCTTCACCGTAACCTTAACGCTAACCCTAACCCTAACAATAACCCTAAACCTAACACTAACCCTAAACCTAACCATAACCCTCACCCTAACTCTTCCCCTAACCTTAACTCTAACCCGAAACCTCACCATCACCCTAATCCTAAACCTCACCCTCACCCTCACGCTCACCATATCTCTAACCCAAACCCTAAAAATAAACCTAACCCTAACACTAACCCTAACCCTCATCCTCACTGTAAACCTAAACCTAACCCAAGCCCTCACCCTAACCCTAACCCTAACCCTAACCCTCACCCTAACCCTAAACCTCAACCTCACCGTAACCCTAACCCTAACACTCACCCTAACCCTAAACCTAACCCAAATCCTAAACCTTGCCATAATGCCAACCCAAACCCTCAACCTCACCCTTGCTCTCATCCTAACCCTAATCCTAACCCTAACCCTCACCCTACCCCTAAACCTCATCATAACCCTTACCCTAACCATAACCCTAACCATCATGCTAACCCTAACCCTCAAACTCACCCTCAGTCTCAGCCTAACCCTAAACCTAACCCTAAACCTAACCCTAAAAATAACACTAAACCTAACCCTAACCCTCATTCTAACCATAAACCTCACCCTAACCCTAACCCTCACGGTAACCCTAACCCTCACCCTTACTGTAATCCTCATTCTCAGCCTAACCTTCATCTTTAACCTTACAGTCACCCTCACCCTAACCCTCACACTAACCCTAATGCTCGTTCTAAACCTCACCCTGACCGTTACCCTAAGCATCACCCTAACCCTAAACCTCACCCAAAACCTAACCCTAACACTAACCCTCACACTAACACTAACTCTAACCCTAAACCTCTCCCAAACCCTAACCCTCACCCTCACCCTAACCCTCAACCTAACACTAAGCCTAACCCTAACCCTAACCGTCACACTCACCCTCACCCTCACCCTAAACCTAATCCTACCCATAACCCTAACCCTCAACCTAACACTAACACTAAACCTAACCCTAACCCAAACACTAACCCTAACCCTAACCCTCACCCTAACCCTAACTCTAAAATTAAACCTCACCCTCACGCTAAACCTAACCCTACACCTCACCCTAACCCTAACCCAAAACCTCACCTTCACCCCAGCAATCACACTAACCCTCATCCTATCCCTAACCCTCATCCTAACCCTCACCCTAACCCTAATCCTAACACTCACCATAAACCTAACCCTCACCATCAACCTCATCATCAGCCTAAACCTAAGCCTAACCCTAAACCGAATTCTAACCCACACACTCACCCTCACCCTAACCCTAATCCTAACACTAACCCTAACTCTAACCCTAACCCTCACACTAACCCCCACTCTAACCGTAACATAACACTAACCTTAACCCTAACCCTCACACTAACCCTCACCTAAGCCTAACGCTAACCCTAAACCTCACCCTAAACCTAACCCTAACTCTAACACTAATCCTAACCCTAAAGCTCACCCTAACCCTAACCCTAACCCACACCCTGACCCTCACCCTATATGTAACCCTAAACCTAAAATTAAAAATAACCTTAACACTAAACCTAAACCTCACCCTAACTGTAAACCTCACCCTAACCCTAACCCTCACGCTAACACTTACTCTCACCCTAACACTAACCCTAACCCTAACACTAACCCTCACACTAACCCTAACACCCACCCTAACCCTAAACCTCATCCTAACCCTAACCCTTACCCTAACCCTCACCCTCACCCTAGCCCACAACCTAACCCTAATTCTAACCCTTATCCTCACCTAACCCTAACCCTCATCCTCATCCTAAACCTCACATTAAACCTAACCCTCATTCTCACCCTAACCCCTAACCCTCACACTTACCCTAACCCTCACCCTAACCCTAACCCTCACCCTTATCTTAACCCTCACCCACACCTTAACCCTCAACTTTCCCCTTACCATCACCCTCACCCTAACACTCACCCTATCCCTAAACCTCATTCTAACCTTCAAGCTAACCGTAACCCTAACCATCAACCTAACCGTAACCCTCACCCTCAGTCTCACCCTCAGCCTAAACCTCAGCCTAAGCCTAACCCTAACACTAACCCTCACCCTCACCCTAGCCCTCACCCTAATCGTAACCCTAAACCTCATCCTAACCATCACTTTAATTCTAAACCTAACTATCACCAAACACTAATCCTCACCCCCACCCTCACCCTCGGCCTAAGCCTAAGCTTAACCCTAACCCTCACACTCACCCTCACCCAAACCTAATCCTAAACCTAACCCTAACCCTAAACCTCAAACTAACCCTCACCCTCACCCTAACCCTAACACTAACCCTAACCCTAACCCTGACCCTAACCCTAACCCTGACCCTAAACCTAACCATAACCCTAACACTAACCCTCACACTAACCCTAACCCTCACCCTAAACCTAAAACTCACCCTAACCCTAACCCTAACCCTCAACCTCACCCTTAACCCTCAACCTCACCCTAACCCTAATCCTAACCCTAACCCTCACCCTCACTTCAAAGGTAACCTTAACCATAACACTAAAAATAACCCTAAACCTAACCCTAACCCTAACCCTCACCCTCACCCTAACCCTAATCCTAACCCTAACCCTCACCCTAACGCTAAACCTTACCCTCACCATAACACTAACCCTCATCCTAACACTCACCCTAACCCTAATCCTCACCCTCAACATGACACTAACCCTAACTCCCACCCTCACCCTCAGCCTAACCCTAAGCCTAAGCATTACCCTAACCCTAACGCTCACACTCACAGTCAGAGTAACCCTAATCCTAACCCTAACCCTAAACATAAACCTCACCCTCAGCCTCACTCTCACTGCAAACTTAACCCTAACCATAACACTAACAATAACCCAAACCCTAACCCTAACCCTAACCCTAACTCTAACCCTAAACCTAACCCTAACCCTAATCTTCACCCCCACCCTCAGCCTCAGCCTAACCCTAAGCCTAACCCTAACACTAACCCTAACTCTAATCCTAAACCTCACCCTCACCCTAACTCTATCTCTAAACCTAACCCTAAACCTCACCTTAACCCTAACCCGAAACCTCACCCGCACCCTAACCGTAACCTTAAACCTAAAACTCAACCTAAAACTCACCCTAACCCTCACCCTCACCCTCACTCTCACCGTGACCGTAACTCTAACCCTAACCCTAACAATAACACTAACCTTAAACCTAACCCTAACCATAACCCTCAAATGAGCCTCACCCTCACTGCAAAATTAACACTAACCATAGCACTAAAAGTAACCCTAACCTTAACCCTAAGCCTAACCCTAAACCTAACCCTCACCTTAACCCTAACCATAAACCTAACCCTAACCCTAACCCTAACCCTGAAAGTAACACTAACCCTAACCATAACCAAAAACCTCAACCAAAACCTCACCCTAAACCTAAGGCTAACCCTCACCCTAACCCTAACCCTCACCTTGACAATCCGCATAAGCCTAACCCGAACTCTAACCCTCACCCTAACCTTCACCCTAAACCTAACCCTAACACTAACCCTAACTCTAACCCTAAACCTCACGATCAACCTAAACCTAACTCTAACCCTAACTCTATACCTAAACTTCAACCTAAACCTAACCCTAACCCTCAGATTAACCCTCACCCTAACCCTAAACTAACACTAACCCTAACCCTAACCCTCACACTAACCCTCACTCTAAGCCTACCCTAACCCTAACCCTAACCCTAACCCTCACCCTCACCCTCAACATAACCCTAAACATAAAATTGAAAATAACCCTACCAGGAACCCTAACCCTCAACCTATCTGTAACCCTAATCCTAAACCTAACCCTCACCCTAACCCTCCCCTTAACCCTAACTCTAAACCTAAACCTCACCAGCACCCTAACCCTAACCTTAAAACTAAACCTCACCCTAAACCTCACCCTAACCCTCACCCTCACCCTCACTCTCACCGTGACCGTAACTCTAACCCTAACCCTAACAATAACACTAACCTTAACCCTAAACCTAACCCTAACACTAACCATAACCCTCAACCTGAGCTTCACCCTCACTGCAAAATTAACACTAACCATAACACTAACAATAAACCTAACCTTAACCCTAAGCCTAACCCTAACCCTAAACCTCACCTTAACCCTAACCATAAACCTAAACCTAACACTAACCCTAACCCTAAAAGTAACATTAACCCTAACAATAACAAAAAAACTCATCCAAAACCTCACCCTAAACCTAACGCTAACCCTCACCCTAATCCTAACCCTCACCCTCACAATCCGCCTAAGCCTAACCTAAACTCTAACCCTCACACTAATCATCACCCTAAACCTAACCCTAACACTAACCCTAAACCTCACAATCAACCTAACCCTAACTCTAAACCTAACCCTATACCTAAACCTCAAACTAAACCTAACCCTAACCCTCACACTAACCCTCACCCTAACCCTAACCTAACACTAACCCTAACCCTATCCCTCACACTAACCCTCACGCTAAGCCTAACTCTAACCCTAAACCTCACCCTAACCCTAACCCTAACTCTAACCTAATCCTAACCTTAAACCTCACCCTAACCCTAACCCTAACCTTCACCCTCACCCTCACCCTCAACGTAACCCTAAATTTAAAATTAAAAATAATCCTAGCAGGAAACCTAACCCTCAACCTATCTGTAACCCTAACCCTAAACCTAACCCTCACCCTAACACTTACCCTCACCCTAACCCTAACCCTAACTCTAACCCTAATCCTAAACCTAAATCTCTCCCTAACGCTAACCCAAACCGTCACCCTCACCCTCAATCTCACACTCACCCTAACCCTAATCCTAACCCTAACCCAAATCCTAACCATAACCCTCACCCTCAGCCTCACCCTCACTCCCAAAATAACCTTAACCATAACACTAACAATAAAACTAACTCTAACCCTAATCCTAACACTCACCCTCACCCTAACCCTAATCCTAACCCTAACACTCACACTAACCCTAACCCTCACCCTCACTGTAACCCTAACCCTCATCCTAACCCTCACCCTAACTCTAATCCTCACCTTCACTGTAACACAAACGCTCACTCCCACCCTCACCCTCAGCCTAACCCTAAGCCTAAGCCTAACCCTAACCCTCACACTCACCCTCACCCTAACCCTAATCCTAACCCTAACCCTATCCCTAAAAATCAACCTAACCCTAACCTTCACCCTAACACTCCCAATAACCCTAACTCTAAACCTAATCCTCACCCTCAACCTAACCCTAACCCTAAACCTCACCATAAATCTCACCTAACCCTAACCCTCACACTCACCCTCACCCTCACCGTAACTCTAACCCTAACCCTAACACTAACACTAACCATAACCCTAACCCTAACCATAAACCTCACCCTCAGCCTCACCCTCATTGCAAACTTAAACCTAACACTAACCATAACACTAACATTAACCCTTACCCTAACCCTAACCCTAACCCTAACCCTAACTCTAACCCTAACCCTAAGCCTAACCCTAATCCTCACGTCCACGCTCAGCCTCATTCTAACAATAAGCCTAAGCCTAACATTAACCCTAACTTTAACCCTAAACCTCACCCTCACCCTAACCCTATCTCTAAACCTAAACCTAAACCTCAGCTTAACCCTAACCCTAACCCTACCCGCACCCTCACCCTCACTTTAACTCTAACCCTAACCCTAACAATAACACTAACCCTAACCCTAACCATCACCCTAACCCTAATCCTCACCCCCAGCCTCACCCTCAGCCTAACCCTAAGCCTAAGCCTAACCCTAACCCTCACCCTCACCCTAACCCTAATCCTAACCCTAACCCTCACCCTCACTCTCACAATGACAGTAACTCTAACCCTAACCCTAACAGTAATACTAACCCTAACCCAAACCCTAACACTAACCATAACCCTCACCCTGAGCCTCACCCTCACCGCAAACTTAACACTAACCCAAACACTAACAATAACCCTAACCCTAACCCTAATCCTAAACTTAACCTTAACCCTAACCCAAACCCTCACCCTAACCCTAACCCTAAAACTAACCCTAATCGTAACCCTAAAACTAACCCTAACCATAACCATAACCACAAACCTCATCCTAACCCGCACCCTAAACCTAACCCTAACCCTCACCCTAAACCTAACCCTAACCGTCACCCCCACGCTCGGCCTAAGCCTAAGCCTAAGCCTAACCCGAACTCTAACCCTCACCCTAACCCTCACAAACCCTCACCCTAACCCTAACTCTAACACTAACCCTAACTCTAACCCTAAACCTCACCCTCACCCTAACCCTAACTCTAACCCTCACCCTAATCCTAAACCTCACCCTCACTGTAACCCTAACAGTAACCCTCACCTTAACCATAAACCTAACCCTAATCCTAAACCTCACCATAATGCTAACCCTAACCCTCACCCTCACACTTGCCCTCATCCTAACCCTAATCCTAACCTTAACCTCATCCTAAACCTCACCCAAATCCTGAACCTATCCCTCACCCTCACCCTCAGACTAACCCTAACCCTAACCCTAACCCTAACCTCACCCTAACCCTAATCCTAACACTAACCCTAACCCTAACCCTAACCCTCACCCTAACCCTCCCCCTAACACTAACTATAACCTAAACCTCACCCTCAACCTAAACCTAACTCTAACCCTAACCCTAAACCTAAAACTCAACCTAACCCTAAACCTTACCCTCAACCTCACCCTTACCGTAACCTTAACCCTAACCCTAACCCTAACAATAAACCTAAGCCTAACACTAACCCTAACCCTAACCATAACCCTCACCCTAACGGAAACCCTCACCCTAAAACTTACCCTAACTCTCACCCTCAACGTAACCTTAACCCTAACCCAAACAATAACCCTAAAGCTAACACTAAGCCTAACCATAACCATAACCCTCACCCTAACGCTATAACTCACCCTAACACTATCCCTCACCCTAAAACTAACCCTAGTCCTAACACTAACCCTCACACTAACCCTAATCATCACCTTAACCCTAAACCTCAACCTAACCCTATCCCTAACCCTCACCCTCACCGTAGCCCTCACCCTAACCCTAACCCTCATTATCACCCTAAAACTCACTCTAACCTTAACACTATCCTCAATCTTATCCTCACCCTCACCCTATACCTATCCCTAACCCTCACCCTCACCTTAGCCCTCACCCTAACCCTAACCCTCATTATCACCCTAAAACTCACTCTAACCTTAACACTATCCTCAATCTTATCCTCAACCTCACCCTAACCCTAATCCTAATCCTCACTCTAACCCTCATCTTGACCCTTACTGTCACCCTCACCTTAAACCTCACCCTAAACCTAAACCTCATCCTAACCCTCACCCTAACCATGACCCTAACCATCATGCTAACCCGAACCCTCAACCTCACCCTCAGCCTCAGCCTAACCCTAAGCCTAAGCCTAACCCTAAACTTAATCCTCACCCTCACCCTAGCCCTCACCCTAACCCTAATCCTAACCCTGACCCTCATCCTAACCCTAACCCTAACCCTAACCCTAAAATAACCCTAAACCTAACCCTAACCCTCATTCTAACCATAACACTCACCCTAACCCTAAACCTCACCCTAAAACTTACCCTCACCCTAACACTAACCCTAACCCTAACACTAACCCTCACACTAACCCTAACGATCACCCAAAACCTAACACTCACCCTAACCCTAATCCTAACCCTCATCCTCACCCTAGCCCTCAACCCAACCCTAACCCTCATCCTCACCCTAAACCTCACACTAACCCCAAAAACGAATCCTCAATCTAACCCACACCCTAACCCTAACCCTAACCCTAACCCTCACCCTAGCCCCAACACTCACCCTTACCGTAATCCTCACTCTCAGCCTAACCCTCAACTTTACCCTTACTGTCACCCTCACCCTAATCCTCACAATAACCCTAACCCTCATCCTAACCCTCACCCTGACCATAACCCTAAGCATCACCCTAATCCTGACCCTCACCCACAACCTAAACCTAACACTCACTCTCACACTAACCCTCACACTAACACTAACTCTAACCCTAAACCTCAACCTCACCCTAACCCTAACCCTCACCCTCATCATCATCCTCAGCCTAACCCTAAGACCAACCCTAAGCCTCACCCTAACCCTCACACTCACCCTCACAGTAACCCTAATCCTAATCCTAACCATAACCCTAACCCTCACCCTTACCCTAACACTAAACTTAACCCTAACCCTCACCCTAACACTAACTCTAAAATTAAACCTCACCCTCAACCTAAACCTAACCTAAAACCTCACCCTAACCATAAACCTAAACCTCACCCTCACCCTAGCCCTCAGCCTAACCCTAATCCTAACCCAACCCTCACCCTTACCCTCACCCTAACCCTAATCCTAACACTCACCCTAAACCTAACCCTCACCTTCAACCTCACCCTCAGCCTAATGCTAAACCTTACTCTAAACCTAAGCCTAACCCACACACTTACCCTCACCCTAACCATAATCCTAACCCTAACCCTAACTCTAACCCTAACCCTCACACTAACCCTCACCCTAACCTTAACCCTAACTCTAACGCTAACCCTCACCCTAACCGTAACCCTAACTCTAACCCTAATCCTAACCCTAAACCTCACACTAACCCTCACCCTCACCCTCACCCTCACCCTAAATGTAACCCTTAACCTAAAATTAAAAATAACCCTAACACGAACCCTAACCCTAAACCTAACTGTAACCCTCACCCTAACCCTAACCATCACCCTAACACATACCCCCACCCTAACACTAACCATAACCCTAACACTAACCCTCACACTAACCCTAACACTCATCCTAACGCTAAACCTCACCCTAACCCTAACCCTAACCCTAACCCCCAGCCTCACCCTAGCTCTCACCCTAACCCTAATTCTAACTCTTATCCTCACCTAACCCTAAACCCTTATCCTCACCCTAAACCTCACACTAACCCTAACCCTAATCCTCAATCTAACCCTCAACCTCACCCTAACCCCTAACCCTCACACTTACCCTAACCCTCACACTAACCCTAACCCTGACCGTTTTCTTAACCCTCACCCACAGTCTAACCCTCAACTTTACCCTTACCTTCACCTACACCCTAACAATCAATCTATCCCTAACACTCATCGTAACTTCAAGCTAACCATAACACTAAACATCACCCTTACCCTAACCTTCACCCTCAATCTCACCCTCACCCTAACCCTAATCCTAACCCTAAACCTAATCCTAACCCTAACCCTCACCCTCAGCCTCACGCTCACTCCAAAAGTAACCTTAACCATAAAACTAACAATAAACCTAACTCTAACCCTAATCCTAACCCTCACCCTCACCCTAACCCTAATCCTAAACGTAACCCTCACCATAACCCTAAATTTCACCCTCACTGTAACTCTAACCCTCTTTCTAACCCTCACCCTAACTCTAATCCTCACCGTCACTGTAACACAAAGCTCACTCCCACCCTCACCCTCAGCCTAACCCTAAGCCTAAGCCTAACCCTAACCCTAACCCTCACACTCACCCTCACCCTAACCCTAATCCTAACCCTAACCCTATCCCTAAAAATCAACCTAAAGCTAACACTCACCCTAACCCTCCCACTAACCCTAACTCTAAACCTAATCCTCACCCTCAACCTAGCCCTAACCCTAAACCTCACCCTAAATCTCACCTAACCCTAACCCTCACCCTCACCCTCACCCTCACCGTAACTCTAACCCTAACCCTAACACTAACACTAACCATAACCCTAACCCTAACCATAAACCTCACCCTCAGCCTCACTCTCACTGCAAACTTAAACCTAACACTAACCATAACACTAACATTAACCCTTACCCTAACCCTAACCCTAACCCTAACTCTAACCCTAACCCTAAACCTAACCCTAATCCTCATGCCCACGCTCAGCCTCATTCTAACCCTAAGCCTAACCCTAACATTAACCCTAACTTTAACCCTAAACCTCACCCTCACCCTAACCCTATCTCTAAACCTAACCCTAAACCTCAGCTTAACCCTAACCCTAACCCTACCCGCACCCTCGCCCTCAGGTTAACTCTAACCCTAACTCTAACAATAACACTAACCCTAACCCTAACCATCACCCTAACCCTAATCCTCCCTCCCAGCCTCACCCTCAGCCTAACCCTAAGCCTAAGCCTAACCCTAACCCTCACCATCACCCTAACCCTAATCCTAACACTAACCCTATCCCTAAACCTCAACTAAACCCTCACCTTCACCCTAATGCTAACACTAAACCTAACCCTAACCGTCACCCTAATACTCCCCCTCACCCTAATTCTAACCCTAAACCTCACCAGCACCCTAACCCTTACCCTAACACTAAACCTCACCCTAAACCTCACCCTAACCCTCACCCTCACTCTCACCATGACCGTAACTCTAACCCGAACCCTAACAATAATACTAACCCTAACCCAAACCCTAACACTAACCATAACCCTCACCCTGAGCCTCACCCTCACCGCAAACTTAACACTAACCATAACACTAACAATAACCCTAAACCTAACCGTAATCCTAAACTTAACCCTAAACCTAACCCAAAACCTCACCCTAACCCTAACCCTAAAACTAACCCTAATCGTAACCCTTAAACTAACCCTAACCATAACCATAACCACAAACCTCATCCTAACCCTCACCCTACATCTAACCCTAAACCTCACCCTAAACCTAACCATAAACCTCACCCCCACGCTCAGCCTAAGCCTAAGCCTAAGCCTAACCCGAACTCTTACCCTCACCCTAACCCACACCCTAACCCTCACCCTAACTCTAACCCTAACACTAACCCTAACTCTAAACCTAAACCTCACCCTCACCCTAACCCTAACACTAACCATCACCCTAACCCTAAACCTCACCCTCACTGTAACCCTAACAGTAACCCTCACCCTAACCATAAACCTAACCCTAATCCTAAGCCTCACCATAATGCTAACCCTAAACCTCACCATCACACCTGCCCTCATCCTAACCCTAATCCTAACCTTAACCTCATCCTAAACCTCACCCAAATCCTAAACCTAACCCTCACCCTCACCCTCAGACTAACCCTAACCCTAACCCTCACACTCAACCTCACCCTACCCCTAATCCTAACACTAACCCTAACCCTAACCCTAACCCTCACCCTAACCCTCCCCCTAACACTAACTCTAAACCTAAACCTCACCCTCACCCTCACCCTAACCCTAACTCTAACCCTAACCTTAAACCTAAACCTCAACCTAACCCTAAAACTTACCCTCACCCTTACCCTCACCATAACCTTAACCCTAACCCTAACCCTAACAAAAACCCTTAACCTAACACTAACCCTAACGCTAACCATAACCCTCACCCTAATGGTAACCCTCACCCTAACACTTAACCTCACCCTCACCCTTAACGTAACCTTAACCCTAACCCAAACAATAACCCTAAAGCTAACACTAACCCTAACCCTAACCATAACACTCACCCTAACGCTATAAGTCACCCTAACACTAACCCTCACCCTAAAATTAACCCTAGTCCTAACACTAACACTCACACTAACCCTAACCATCACCTTAACCCTAAACCTCAACCTAACCCTATCCCTAACCCTCACCCTCACCCTAGCCCTCAATCTAACCCTTACCCTCATCCTAACCCTAAACCTAACCCTCATCCTAACCTTAACGCTAAACCTCACATTAACCCTAACCCTCATCCTCAACATCAACCTCAGCTTAACCCTAACCCTAACATTAATTCAAACGCTAACCCTCACCCTCACTCTCACCCTAACTCTAAACCTAACCCTAAACGAAACCCTCACCCTAATCCTAACCCTATCCCTGACCTTCACCCTAACCCAAACCCTAATCCTACCCCTAACCCTCACCCTCACCCTAAACTTTACCCTCACCCTAACCCTAAACCTAACCCTCATCCTAACACTAACCATAACCCTAACCCTCACACTAACCTTAACCCTAATACTATACCTCACCAAAACCTTAACCCTCAACCTCACCCTCAACCTCACCCTCACCCTCACGCTAACCCTCACCCTCACTCTCACCCTAAAAATAACCATAACCCTAACCTCACACTAAACCTCACTCTGACACTCACCCTCACCCTCAACCTAAGCCTAAGCCTACACCTAAGCCTAATCCTAAACCTAACCCTCACTCTCACCCTCACCCTAAACCTAAACCTTACCCTAACCCTAAACCTAACCCTAGTACTCACCCTAACCCTTACCCTCACCGTCACCCTAACCCTAAACCTAACCCTCACCCTAACCCTAACCCTAACCCTCACCCTCACCGTAACCCTAACACTAACCCTAACTCTCACCGTAAACCTATCCTTAACCTTAATGCTATCCCTAACCCTCACCCTTCCCCTAAACCTCCCTCTAACCCTTACCCTCACCCTATCCTTCACCCTAACCCTAACCCTAACACTGAACCTAAACCCCATCCTCACCCTAAACCTAACCCTAAGTCTCACCCTCTCCCTCAACCTCACCCTAACCCTAACCCAAACCCTCAACTGAACCCTCACCCTAACGCTCACCCTAACCCTCAACTTAACCCTAACCCTCACCCTCACCCTAACCCTCACCTTAAATCTTACCCTCACCCTAAACCTAACCCTAAACCTAACGATAACCCTCACCCTCACCTAACCTAACCTGGATCCTAACCCTCACCCTAAACCTCAACCTAACTCTAACGCTATACCTAAACCTCACCCTCACCCTAAACATAATCCTAACCCTTACCCTGACTATAACCCTAACCCTAACCTTAATCCTATCCTTAACCCTCACCCTAAAACTCACCGTAACCCTAACGCTAACACTAAAACACACTCTCATCCTAACCCTCACAATTATCCTTATCCTCACACTAACCCTAACCCTAACCCTAATCCTCACATTAACCCTAACCCTCACACTAACCCTAACCGTACACCTCACCCTACCCCTCACCCTCACCCTAACCCTAACCCTAACCCTCACCCTAACTCTAACGTTATCCCTAAACCTCACCCTCACCCTAAACCTCATCCTAACCCTTACCCTCACTATAACCCTAACCCTAACCCTAACCCTAATCCTCACCATAACCCTAACCCTCACCCTAACCCTAACCGTCACCCACACCATAAAACTCACCCGAACCCGAACCCTCACCCTCACCCTAAACCGATCCTAAACCTCACCCTAACCCTAACCCTCAATCTAAACCTAACTCTAACCCTCATCCTCATACTAAACCAAACCCTCACCTTAACCCTCACACTAACCCTCACCCTAACCCTAACGCTAACCCTAAACCTCACTCTCACCCTAACCCTCACTCTTATCCTTATCCTCACACTAACCCTAACCCTAACCCTAATCCTCACATTAACCTTATACCTCACCCTAACCCTACCCCTACCCCCTCAACCTACCCTTCACCCTAACCCTAACCCTAATCCTCACATTAACCTTATACCTCACACTAACCCTACCCCTACCCCCTCAACCTACCCTTCACCCTAACCCTAACCCTAATCCTCACATTAACCTTATACCTCACCCTAACCCTACCCCTACCCCCTCAACCTACCCTTCACCCTAACCCTAACCCTAAGCCTAACTCTGACACTAACCCTATCCCAAACCCTCAACGTCACCCTAACCCTTACCGTCACCGTCACCCTAAACCTCACCCTAAACCTAACCCTCAACTACACCTCACCCTAACCCTAACCCTAACCCTCACCCTAACCCTCACCCTAATCCTAACCCTATCCCTAACCCTCACCCTAACCCTAAACCTACCCCTAAACCTAACCCTCACCCTCACCCTAACCCTTACCCTCACCCTAACACTAAAACTAACACTCGGCCTAACTATCATCCTAACCCTCACACTAACCCTAAACCTCACCCTAACCATAACCGTAACCCTCAGCCAAACCCACTTCTTAAACCTAACCCTAACTCTCAACCCAACCCTAACCCTAACCCTAACTCTAACCCTCATCCTAACCCTAAACCTCACCCTCACCCTCACCCTCACCCTCAGCCTAACCCTAACCCTAACCTAAACCTAACCCTGACCCTCACACTCACCCTCACTCTAACTCTAACGCTAACCCTAACCCTGAACCTGACACTAACCCCAACCCTATCACTAAACCTCACCCTCACCCTAAACCTAAACCTCACTCTCACCCTAACCCTAACCCTAACACTCACCCTAAACCTAAGCCTTAACCTAAACCTCACCCTCACCTTAAACCTCACCCTAACCCTTACCCTCACCTGAACCCTAAACCTAACCCTCAGCCTAACCCTCATCCTAACCCTAACCCTAAACCTAACCCTCACCCTAACCTTAACGGTAATCCTAACCCTAACCCTCACATTAACCCTAACCCTCAACCTCACCCTCAACCTCAACCACATCCTAACCCTAACCCTACCCCTAATCCAAACACTAACCCTAACCCTCACCCTAACTCTAAACCTAACCAAAACCCTCACACTAATCATAAATCTAACCCTAAACCCTCACCCTAACCCTAATCCAAAACCTTACCCTCACCCTCACTGTAACACTTACCCTCATTCTAAACCTTACCCTCACCCTAACCCTAAACGTAACCCTCAGCCTAACCCTCATCCTAACCGTAACCGTCACCCTAACATTAACCCTAACCGTAAACCTGACCCTCATCTAAACCCTAACCCTCAACCTTACCCTCAACCTCACCCTCATGCTCACACTAACCCTCACTCTAACCCTAACCCTAACCCTAATCCTCACCCTAAACCTAACTCTAACCCTCACCCTCATACTAACCCTAAACCTCACCTTAACCCTCATCCTAAACCTAACCCTAACCCTAACGCTAACCCTAACCCTCACTCTCACCCTAACCCTCACCCTAACACTTATCCTCACAGTAACCCTAACCCTAACACTAACCCTCACCCTAACCCTAACCGAACCCTCACCATCCCCCCAACCATCACCACCACCCTAACACTCACCTACACCCACACACTCACTCTCAGGCTCACCCCCACCCTAACCATCACCCTCACCCTAAACATCACTCTAACCCTAATCCAAACACTAACTTTAACCCTAATCCTCACCCTAACCCTAATCCTCAACTTAAACCTCACCCTCACCCTAATCCTCAACCTAACCCTAACCCTAAGCCTTTCCTAAGCAAATCCCTCACCCTCACCCTAACCCTAATCAGAACCCTAACCCTAATCCTAAACCTAACCCTAATGCTAACCTTAAACCTCAACCTCTCCATAACCCTCACACTAACACTTACCCTCAAACTAAACATAACCCTAATCCTAACCCTCACACTCACCCTAACCATAATACTCACACTAACCCTAATCCTCAGCCGAAACCTAACCGTCAGCCTAAACATCACCCTAACTCTAACCGTCAACCTAACCCTCACACTCACCCTAACCCTAACCCTAATCCTAGCCCTAACTCTAACACTAACCCTAAACCTCAACCTAACCCTCACCCTAACCTTAACCCTAAAACTAACCCTAACCCTAACCCTCAACCTAACCCTCAAACTAACCCTAAACCTAACCCTAAACCTCACCCTCAGCCTCACCCTAATCCTAACCCTAAAACTAAACCTCACCCTAACCCTAAACCTAAGCCTCAACCTCACCCTCACCCTCACCATAACTCTAACCCTAACACTGACAATAACACTAATCCTTACCCTAAACCTAACCCTAACCCTAACCATAATGCTAACACTCACCCTCACCCTAACCCTAATCCTCACCCTAACCCTCACCCTCACAGTAACCCTAACCCTCATACTAACTCTCACCCTAAACCTAACCCTAACCTTAAACCTTACCCTAACACTAACCCTAATCCTCACCCTCACCCTAGCCCTGAACCTAACCCTAATTGTAACCCTAATCCTCATCCTAACCCTCACCCTAACTCTAACCCTAACCCTCACCCTAACCCTAAACCTAACCCTAAATCTCACCCTAACCCTAAACTTAATCCTCACCCTCACCCTTAGCCTCAACTTCACTCTACCCCTAACACGAACAATAAACCTATCCCTAAACCTAACCCTAAACTTCGCACTCACCTTCACCCTTACCCGAATCATAACCCTAAACCTAACCCTTACCCTAACCCTCCCCCTAACTCTCACCCTAATACTAACTCTAACCCTAAACTTCACCCTCACCCTAAACCTAACTCTATCCCTAACTCAAACCCTAAACCTAACCCTAACAATAACCCTAACACAAATCCTAACCCTCACCCTAACCATAAACATCACCCTAACCCAAACCCTCACCCTAACACTTACACTCACACTAACACTAATCCTAACCCTAAAACTAACCCTCACACTAACTCTAACCCTAAGCCTAACACTAAACTTCAATGTAACCCTCAGCCTCACCCTAAACCTAACACTAACCCTATCCCTAAAGCTCACCCTCACCCTCCCCCTAACACTATATCTAACCATAAACCTCACCCTCACCCTCACTCAAACCCTAACCCTAAACCCCACCCTAACCCTAACCCTAACCCTCACCCGAACCCTCACGCTCACTGTAACTCTAACCCTAACCCTAACAATAGCATTAACCCTAACCCTAACCATCACCCTAACCCTAATCCTCACCCCAACCCTCACCCTCAGCCTAACCCTAAGCCTAAACTTAACCCTCACCCTAACCCTCACACTCAACCTCACCCTAACCCTAATCCTAAACTTAATCCTATCCCTAAACCTCAACCTAACCCTCACCATCACCCTAACCCTAACACTAATCCTATCCCTAAACCTCACCCTAACCCTCCCTCTAACACTAACTCTAACCCTAAACCTCACCCTCACCCTAACCCTAAACCTCACCCTAAACCTCACTCTAACCCTAAACCTCAACCTCATCCTCCACCTCACCGTAACTGGAACCCTAATCCTAACAATAACACTAACCCTAACAGTAACACTAACCCTAACCGTAACAGTAACCCTAAGGGTAACCATAAACCTCACCCTCAGCCTCATCCTCAGCCTAACCCTAAGCCTAACCCTAACCCTAACCCTCACCATAAACCTAACCCTAACCCTAAACCTATACCAAACCTTAACACTAAACTTAACCCTGACACTAAACCTAACCCTAATCCTCAGCTTCACCCTCACCCTAATGCAAACCCTAATCCGAACCCTCACCCTAACCCTAGCCTAACCCTAACCCTAATCCTAACCTTCAAACAAACTCTACTCTAAACCTAATCCTAAACCTAACCTTATCCCTAAACCTAACCCTCACTGTAACCCTCAACCTAGCCCTCACCCTAACCCTAATCCTAACCCTAAACCTCATCTTAACTCTTACCCTAACCCTAACCCTATCCCTCACCCTCATGCTCGGCCTAAGCCTAAACCTAAGCCTAACCCTAACCCTAAACCTCACCAGAACCCTAAACCTACCACTAACCCCAACTCTAACCCTAAACCTCACTCTCACGCTAACCCTAACTCTAACCTTAACCCTAAACCTCATTCTAACCCTCACCCTCAACCTAACCTGAACCGTAACCCTAACCCTAACCCTAACAGTACCCCTAACCCTAACAGTAGCCCTCACCCTAACAATAACCCTCACCCTAACACTAATCCTAACCCTCACACTAACTCTCAAACTAACCCTAACCATCAACCTAACCCTAAAACTCACCCTAACCCTAACACTAACCTCACCCTCACCCAAGCCCTCACCTTAAACCCTAAGCCTCATCCTCACCCTAAACCTCACCCTAATCCTAACACTAATCCTCAATCTAACCCTCACCCTACCCCTAACCCTCACCCTAACCCTAACTCTAGCCATAAACATCACCCTCACCCTAACCCTAACTCTAACCCTAACCCTAACACTAAACTTCACCCTAACCCTAACACTAACCCTCACATTAACCCTAACATTCACCCTCACTCTCACCCTCAGCATTACCCTAAGCCTAAGCCTAACACTAACCCTAACCCTCACACTAACCCTAACCCTAACACTAACCTTAACCCTAACCCTCAACTTCAACCTCACCCTCAACCTAACCCTAAACCGAACGCTAAACCTAACCCTAATACACACACTCACACTCACCCTAATCCTAATCCTAACGCTAACCTTAACCCTAACCCTAAACATCCCCCTAACTCTCACCCTAACCCTAACGCTATCACTAACCCTAACCCTAACCCTCAACCTAACCCTTATCCTAACCCTACTCTAACCCTAAATCTCACCTTCAGCCTAACCCTAACTCTAACCCTAACCCAAACCATAAACCTCACCCTAACCCTAATCCTAAACCGCATCCTTACCCTCACCCTCACCCTACCCGTAACCCTAAACCTAACCCTAACAATAACCCTAACCCTATTCCTAACCCTCACCCTAACCATAAACCTCACCCAAAACCAAACCCTCAACCTAAAACTTACCCTCACCCTAACACAAACTCTAACCCAAAAACAAACCTTCACCCTAACCCTCCCCCTAACCCTATATCTAACCCTCAACCTGACCCTCACCCTCACCCTAACCCTAACACTAAACCACACCCTAACCCTAACCCTAGCACTCAACCTCATGTTCGGCCTAAGCATAAGCATAAGCATAAGCCTAACCCTAACCCTAACCCTCACCCTAACCCTAATACTAACACTAACCCTAACTCTAACCCTAAACCTCACACTCACCATAACCCTAACTATAACCCTAACCCGAAACCTAAACCTAAGCCTAAACCTAACCCTCACCCTCACCCTCACCATAACCCTAACCCTAACCCTAACCCTAACAATAACCCTCATCCTAACCATAACCTTCACCCTAAACCTAACCCTCACCCTAACACCCACCCTCACACTAACCCTAAACATCACCCTAACCCTAAACCTCACCCTAACTCTAACCCTCACCCTCAAACTAGCCCTCAACCTAACCCTAAACCTAACCATCATTCTAAACCTAATCCTCATGCCCACCCACACCCTAAGCCTAACCCTAAGCCTAAGCCAAAACCTAACCCTAACCCTCACATTCACCCTCACTGCAAACCTAATCCTAAACCTAACCCTAACTCTAATATTAAACCTCAACCTAAACCTCACCCTAACCCTGATCCTAACCCTCACCCTCACCCTCACCCTCACTGTTACTCTAACCCTAACCTTAACTGTAACACTAACCCTAACCCTAACCCAAACCCTGACCCTCACCGTAACTCTAACGCTAACCCAAACCCTCACCCTAACCCTAATCCTAACCCTCACCCTCACCCTAACCCTCACCCTCACTGTAACCCTAACCCGAATCCTAACCATAAACCTCACCCTAACGCTAACCCTAACCCTCACCCTAACACTAACCCTCACCCTCACACTAATGCTAACCATAAACCTTATCCTAACACTCACCCTAACCCTAAAACCCTAACCTTAACCCCCACCCTCACCGTCACACTCAGCCTAAGTCTAAGCCTAAGCCTAAGATTAACCCTGACCCTCACACTCACCCTCACCTTAACCCTAACCATAACACTAACCCTAACCCTAACCCTCAGACTAACCCTCACCCTAATGCTAAATCTAACCCCAAACCTCACTCTCACCCTAACCCTAAACCTCACACTCAGCCTCAACCTCCGCCTAACATTAAGCCTTACCCTAACCCCAACATTAACACTAACACTAACCCTAACCCTCACCCTACCCCTCATTCTAACCCTAACCCTAACCCTCACCATCAGCCTAGCCCATACCCAAACCCTAAGCCTAAGCCTAACCCTCACCTTAACCCTCACTCTAACCCTAACCCCAACACTCACCCTAACCATAACCCTCACACTCATGCTCACCCTAACTCTAATCCTAACCCTAACCCTAACTGTAACCCTCATACTCACCCTCACCTTAACCCTAACCCTAATCCTAAACCTAACACTAACCCTCACCCCTACACTAAACCTCACCCTAACCTTAACACTAACAATAAACCTAACCCTAAGCCTAACCCGAAACCACACCCTAAACCTAACTCTAACCCTAAACCTCACACTCACCCTAACCCTAACACTAACCCTAATCCTAAACCTCACCCTAAACCTAAACTTTACCCTAACACTTACCCTCACCCTAACACTAACACTGAACCTAACACTAACGCTCACACTAATGCTAACCATCACGCTAAACCTAAACCTCACCCTAATCCTAACCCTAACCCTCAACTTCACCCTATCCCCACCTAAATGTAACACTCATCCTTACCCTAAACCTCACACTAATGCTAACACTAATCCTCAATCTAACCCTCACCCTCACCCTAACCCTAACCCTCACGCTAACAATAACCCTCACCCTCACCCTAACCCTCATCTTTAGTATTACTGTCACCCTCATCCTAACCCTCAGCTTAAACCTAACCCTCATCCTAACCCTCACCCTAACCGTAACCCTAACCATCACCCTAACCCTAACCCTCACCCTGACCTTCAGCCTCAGCCTAACCCTAAGCCTAAGCCTAAAACTAACCCTAAACCTCACACTCACCCTAGTCCTCACCCTAACCCTAATCCTAACCCTAACCCTCATCCTAACCCTCAACCTAACCATAATCAGAACCATCACTCTAAACCTAATCCTCATCCCCACCCTCACCATCAGCCTAACACTAAGCCTAAGCCTAACCCTTAAACTAACCCTCACACTCACCCTCAGCCTAACCCTAATCCTAACCCTAACCCTAACCCTAAACCTAAACCTAAACCTAAACACCAACCTAACCCTCACCCTAACCCTAACACTCACCCTCACTTTAGTCCTCACCCTAACCCTCAGCTCAAAACTAACCCACACCTTGATCGTAACCCGAACCCTAACACTCACCCTAACCCTACCCCTAACCCTAACCCTCACACTCACCCTCACCCTCCACCTAACACTAAGCCTAACCCTAAACCCAAACCTAACCTTAACACTAACCCTAACCCTAACACTAACACAAAACATAAACCTCACCCTGAGCATCACCCTCACTGCAAACTTAAAACTAACCATAACACTAACAATAACCCTAACCCTAACCCTAACCCTAACCCTCACCCAAACCCTAACCCTAAACCTAAACCCAAACCTAACCCTAATCCTAAACCTAAACCTAACCCTAAGCCTAACCATAAACCTCATCCTAACACTCACCCTAAACCTAACGCTAACCCTCACCCTAACCCTAAACCTAACCCTCACTATCATGCTCGGCCTAAGCCTAAGCCTAAGCCTAAGCCTAACCTGAACTCTAACCCTCACCCTAAACCTCACCCTAAACCTAACCCTAACTCTAACCCTAAACCTCACCATCACCCTAACCCTAACTCTAACCCTAACCCTAAACCTCACCATCACCCTAACCCTAACTCTAACCCTAACCCTAAACCTAAACCTCACCCTAACCCTAACCAAAACTTCACCATCAACCTCACCTTAACCGTAACCCTAACCGTAACCCTAACCCTAACAATAACCCTAAAACTAAACCTAACCCTCACCCTAAACATAACCCTCAACATAACCCTAAACCTCAATCTAAACCTCACCCTCACCCTAACCCTCAGCCTAACCCTAACCCTCATCCTCACCTTAACCCTCACCCTAATCCTAACCCTCATCTTTACCCTTACCGTCACCCTCACTCTAACCCACCCCCTAACCCTAACTCTCATCCTAACCCTCACCCTAACCGTAACCCTAACCATCACCCTAACCCTGACACTTACTCTCAACCTCAGTCTCAGCCTAACCCTAATCCTAAGCCTACCCCTAACCCTAACACTCACCCATACCTTAGCCCTCACCATAACCCTAATCCTAACCCTAACCCTAACCCTAACCCTCAACGTAACCATAACCTTAACCATCACTCTAAACCTAATCCTCATCCCCACACTCACCATCAGCCTAACCTAAGCCTAACCATACCCCTAAACCTAAACCTAACCCTCACTGTAACCCTAACCCTAACCATAACCCTACCCCTAATCCTCACCCTCACCCTCACCCTAAACCAAATCCTAACCCTAACACTACCCTCATCCTAACCCTCACCCTAACACTAATCCTCACCCTCACCATAACACTACCCTCACCCCCACCCTCACCCTCAGCCTAACCCTAAGACTAAGCCTAAGCCTATCCCTAACCCTCACACTCACACTCCACCTAACCCTAATCCTAACCCGAACACTATCCCTAAACCTCAACCTAACAGTCACCCTCACCCTAAGACTAACACTAACTCTAAACCTAACCCTCACACTAATTGTCCCACTAACCCTCACTCTAACCCTAAACCTCACCCTCAAACTAACCCTAACCCTAAACCTCACCCTCACCCTCAACATAACTATAACCCTAACCCTATCAATAACAGTAACGCTAACCCTAACCCTAAACCTAACCCTAACCATAAACCTCAACCTCAAACTCACCCTCACTGCAAAATTAACCCTAACCATAACACTAACTCTAACCCTGAAGCTGACCCTAACCCTAATCCTCACCCCCACCCTCACACTCAGCCTAACCCTATCTCTAACCCTAACCCTAAACCTCACCCTAACCCTAACCCTAACCCTCACCTGCAACCTCACCCTCACCGTAACTCTAACCCATACCCTAACAATAACACTAACCCTAAACCTATCCATCAACCTAAACCTAATCCTCACCCCCACACTCACCCTCAGCCTAACCCTAAGCCTAAGCCTAACCCTAACCCTAACCCTCACCCTCAATCTCACGCTAACCTTAATCCTAACCCTAACCCTATCCCTAAACCTCAACCTAACCCTCACCCTCACCCTAATGCTAACACTAAACCTAAATCTAACACTTTCCCTAACCCTCCCACTATCCCTAACTCTAAACCTAAACCTCATCAGCACCCTAACCATTAACCTTAACCCTAAACCTCACGCTAAACCTCACCCTAACCCTAAACCTCACCTGCACTCTCACCCTGACCGTAACTCTAATCCTAACCCAACAATAATGCTAAACCTAACCCTAACCCTAACACTAACCATAACCCTCACCCTGAGTCTCACCCTCACCCCAAACTTAACCCTAAACATAACACTAACAATAACCCTAAACCTAACCCTAACCGTCACTGTAACCCTAACCCTAACCCTAACCCTAAACCTTACCCTAACCCTAACACTAACCCTAATCATAATCCTCACCCTCACCCTCACCCTAACCCAAACCCTAACCCTAACCCTCACCCTATCCCTAACCCTAATCCTAAACCTAACCCTAACCCTAAACCTAACCCTAACACTAACACTAACCCTAACCCTAAACCTTATCCTAACCCTCAACCTAAACGTAACCCTAAACCTCACCCTAACCCTCACCATCATGCTCGGCCTAAGCCTAAGCCTAACCTGAACTCTAACCCTCACCCTAACCCTCACCGTAACCCTAACCCTAACACTAACCCTAAATCTAACCCTAAACCTCACCCTCACCCTAACCCTAACTCTAACACTAACCCTAAATCTAAACCTCACCCTAACCCTCACCCTGACCCTCACCCTCACCCTCACCTTAACCGTAACCCTAACCCTAATGCTAACAATAACCCTAAACCTAAACCTAACCCTTACCCTAAACATAACCCTCAACATAACCCTAACCCTCAATCTAACCCTCAACCTCACCCTAACCCTAACCCTAACACTCACCCTAACCCTCACCCTAACCCTAAGCTTAACACTCAACCAAACCCTCACCCTAACCCTAACCTTAATCCTAGTCCTCACCCTAAAGGTAACCCTAACCATCACTCTAAACCTAACCCTCACCCTCAGCCTCAGCCTCAGCATAACCCTAATCCTAAACCTAACCCTCACCCTAAACCTCACCCTCACCTTAGCAGTCACCGTAAACCTAATCCTAACACAAACCCTCACCTTAACACTCAATGTAACCATAACCCTATCCATCATTCTAAACCTTAACCTCATCCCCACCCTCACCATAAGCCTAACCCTAAGCCTAAGCCTAAACCTAACCCTAACACTAACCCTAACCGTCACTCTAACACTAACCCTAACCCTCACCCTAACACTAACACTAACCCTAATCCTCAACCTCACCCTCACCCTAAACCAAACCCTAACCCTAACCCTAAGCCTAAGCCTAATCCTAACCCTAACCCTAACCCTCAGACTCACCCTCAACCTAACCCTAATCCTAAACCTAGCACTATCCCTAACCCTAACCCTCACACGAAACGTCACCCCAGCGCTCACCCTAACCATAATCCTAAACCTAACCCTCATCCTAACCCTCAACCTAACCCTAAGCCTAACCCTCACTCTAAACCTAACCCTCACCCTCAACCTCACCCTTAGCGTAAATCTAAGCCTAACCTTAACCTAACCCTAACCCACAGACACACCCTCACCCTCACCCTAACCCTAACCCTAACTCTAACCCTAACCCTCACTCTAACCCTCACCCTAACCCTAACATTAACCCTAACCCTAACCCTCAAACTAACCCTCACCCTAAGCCTAACTCTAACACTAAACCTCACCCTCACCCTCACCCTAACCCTAACTCAAACCCAAATCTTAACCCTAAACCTCACCCTAACCCTAACCCTAACCCTCAACCTCACCCTCACCCTAACCCTAATCCTAACCCTAAACCTCACCCACACCCTAACCCTAATGCTAACCCTAACACTCACCCTCACCGTAACCCTAACACTAACTCTCACCCTAAACGTAACCTTAACTCTAATACTATCCATAACCCTAACCCTCACCTTAAACCTCACTCTAACCCTTACCCTAACCCTAACCCTCACTCTAACCCTAACCCTAACACTAACACTAAACCTCACCCTAACCCTCACCCTATCCCTAAACCTAAACCTAACCCTCACCCTAAAGCTCACCCTAACCCTTAACCTAAACCTAAACCATACCCTCCCCCTAGCACTCACCCTAATGTTAACCCTAACCCTAACCCTCACCCTAAATTTAACCCTAACCCTAACCCTCACCCAAACCCTCACCCTCACACTTACCCTCAACCTCAGCTTCACCCTCACCCTAACCCTCACCCTCAACCTTACCCTAACCCTAACCATAACCCTAACCCTCACACTAAACCTAACTCTGACACTCACCCTCATCCTCACCATAAGCCTAAACCTACACCTAAGCCTAATCCTACACCTAACCCTCAACCTCACTCTCACCCTAACGTAAACCTTACCCTAAGCCTAAACCTAGCCCTCACCCTAAACCTAACCCTAACCCTAACCCTCACCCTCACTCTAAACCTAACCCGAATGCTAACCCTAACACTCACCCTCACCATAACCCAAACCCTAACCCTCACCCTAAACCTAACCTTAACCCTAATACTATCCGTAACACTCACCCTCACCCTAATCCTCACTCTAACCCTTACCCTAACCCTAACCCTCACCCTAAACCTAACCTGAACACTAACACTAAACCTCACCCTAACCCTCACACTATCCCTAAACCTAAACCTAACCCTCACCCTAACGCTCACCCTAACCCTCACCTAAACCTATACTACAGCCGCACCCTAACCCTCACCCTAAAACTTACCCTCACCCTAACCCTAACACTAACCCTAACCCTAATCCTCACCGAAACCCTAACCCTGAACCTCACTCTAATCCTCACCGTCACCTTAACCCTCACCCTAACCCTAACCGTCACTCTCACCCTAAAACTCACCCTCTCCAGAACCCGACCCTCACCCTAACCCTACCTTAAACCTCACCCTAACCCTAACCCTCACCCTAAACCTAACTCTAAACCTCACCCTCATACTAACCCAAAACCTCACCGTAAACCTCACCCTAACCCTCACCCTTAACCCTAAGGCTAACCTAACTCTCACTCTCACCCTAACCCTCACACTAAACCTTATCCTCTCAGTTACCCTAACCCTAAGCCTCAAATTCACCCTAATCCTCACCCTAACCCTAACCCTACCCCTCACCCTACCCCTCACCCTAACCCTAACCCTAACCCTCAGCCTAGCCCTATCCCTAACCCTCCCCTTCGCACTACCCTCAATATCACCCTCACCCTCACCCTCACCCTCACCCTAACCCATACCCTCACACTAAACGTTACCCTAATCCTAACCCTCACCCTAAACCTAACCGTAATCCTCACCCTAACACTAATGCTCACCTAAAAGCTCACCCTAATCCTCACCCTCACACTAACCCAAACCCTAAGCCTTTCCTAACCCAAACCCTCAACCTAACCCTCACACTAAATCTCAACCTCACCCTAGACCTCACGCTAAAAATAACCCTAAACCTAATCCTCACCCTCAACCTCACCCCCCCCAGTTTAAGCCTAAACCAAATCCTAACCCTAACCCTAACCCAAACCCTCAACCCCACTCTAACCCTAACCCTAACCCTAACCCTAATGCTAACACAATCCCTCACCCTCACCCTAACCCTAATCATAACCCTAACCCTCACCCTAACCCTAAACCTAACCCTAATGCTAACACTAAACCTCAAACTCACCCTAACCCTCATCCTAACCCTTACATTCACCCTCAACCTCAGCCTCACCATAACCTTAACCCTAACCCTAAACCTCACCCTAACCCTCAACCTAACCCTAACCCTAACCCTCAGCTTAACCCTCACCCTAAACCTAACCCTAACCCTAATCCTCAAGGTATCCCTAACCATAACCCTAACACTCACCCTAAACCTCTCCCTCACCGTAACCCAAATGCTAACATTAATGCTCAATCTCACACTAAACCTCGCCCTAACCCTTACACTCACCTTAACCCTATCGCTCACCCACACACTAACTCTCACCCTAACGCTTCCCCTCACCCTAACCCTCACTCTAACCTTAACCCTAACCTTCACCCTAACCCTCACCCTAACACTAACACTCAACTACACCCTCACCCTAACCCTCACCCTCACCCTAAACCTCACCCTAACCCTTACCATCACACGAACCCTAACCCTCACCCTCAGACAAACCCTCATCCTAAACCCAAACCTAACCCTAACCCTCACCCTAACCTTAACTCTAACCCTAACCCTAACCCTCACCTTAACCCTAACCCTCGCCCTCACCCTCAACCTCACCCTGAGCCTAACCCTAACCCTAACACTAATCCAAACACAACCCCTCAACCTTACCCTAACTCTAAACCTAACCGTAACCAAAACCCTCACCCTAAACCTAACCCAATTCCCCACCCTCATCATTAGCCTAACCCTAATCCTACACCTAACCCTCACCCTCACCCTAACCCTTACCCTCACACTAATCCTAACCTTAACCCTCAGCCTAACCCTCATCCTAACACTAACACTAAACCTCACCCTAACCCTCACCCTAAACCTAAACCTAAACCTAACCCTCACCCTAAAGCTCACCTAACCCTCACCTAACCATAACACTAACCCTAACTCTAACCCTCACCCTCACCCTAATCTAACCCTTTCCCTAACCCACACCCTAACTCTAACGTTATCCCTAAACCTCAGCCTCACCCTAAACCTCATACTAACCCTTACCTCACAATAACCCTAAAACCAACCCGAACACTAATCCTCACCGTAACCGTAACCCTCACCCTCACCCTAACCCTCAATATCACCTTAACCCTCATCCTAACACTAACTGTCACCCACACCCTAAAACTCACACTAACTGAACCCTCACCCTCACCCTAACCCTACCCTAAACCTCACCCTAACCCTCATCCTCACCCTACCCTCACCCTAAAACTAACCTGAACCCTAACCTTCACCCTTAAGCTCAACCCCACCCTCACCCTCACCATCACCCTCAGCCTAATCCTCAAACTAACCCTAACACTAATCATTACCCTATCCCTAACCCTCACCCTCAGCCTCACGCTCACCCTTAACCCTCACCATCACCCTAAACCTAACACTAATCCTAACCCTCACTCTAATCCTTAACCTCACCCTAACCCTATCCCTTACCATTACCCTAACCATCACCCTAATCCTAACATTCACCCTAATCCTAACCCTACCCCTTATCCTAACCCTCATCCTAACCCTAACCCTAACCCTCACCCTCACCCTAACACTAATCCTAACCCTAGCCCTAACCCTCAAAAACACCCTAACCCTAATGCAAACCTGAACCCTAAAACTCACCCTAACCCTAACCCTAACCCTAAACCTCACACTAACCCTAACCATCACTCTAACCCTAAACTTCATCCTATCCCTGACCCTCACCCTAATCCTCACCCTAACCCTAATCTTAACCCTTACCTAACCGAAAAGCTCACCCTCACCCTCATCTTCACCCTAACCCTCAACCTCACATTAGACATCACCATAAACCTTACCCTAAACCTAACAATAACCCTCACACTAACCCTCAACTTCACCCTAAACCTAACCCTAAGCCTTACCCTCATCCTAGCCCTAACCCTAACTCTAACACTCACACTAACCCTAACCCTCACCCTAACCCTAAACCTAACTCTAACCCTCAAACTAACCCTAACCCTCATCCTAACCATCACTCTAACACTTATCCACAACCTAACCTTAACCCTAACCCTAACCCTCACACTAACACACACCCTAACCGTAACATTAACCCTCCCCCTCACCCTAACCCTCACACTAACCCTAACCCTCACCTTAAACCTAAACCAAACCCTCACCCTCACCCGCAAGCTCACCCTCAGCTTAACCCTAATGCTAACACTAATCCTAACCCTAACCCTCACCTACACCCTCACCCTCACCCGAACCATAATCCTAACCCTCAACCTCACACTCAGGCTCACACTAAAACTCACCCTCACCCTAACCCTAACCCTAAACCTATCCCTATCGCTCACCATAACCCTAATGCTAACCCTAACCCTCACCCTCACCCTAACCCTAATGCTAACCCTAACACTCAACCTCACCCTAACCCTCACCCTAACCCTAACACTAAAACTAACACCAACCCTAACCCTCACTCTCACCCTCACCCTCACTCTCACCCTAACCTAACCCTAACCCTCACCCTCATCCTAACCCTAATGCTAACCCTAACCCTCACCCTCACTCTAAACCTCTCACCAACCATAACCCTCATCCTAAACCTAACCCTAACCCTAACCCTCACATGCAACCTAACCCTCACCCTAACACAGAACCTCACCCTAACCATATCCCTAAACCTAACCCTCACTTCACCCTAATCATCACCCTAACCGTTATAGTCACCCTCACACTAACAATCACACTAACACTAACCCTCAACCTCACCCCAACCCTAACACTCACCTCACCCTCACCTCAGCCTAACAAAAACCCCAACCCTAAACCTCACACTCACCCTCACCCTAAACCTAAACCTAACCTTCACCCTAACCCTCACGCTAACCTTAACCATAACCCTAACCCTAAGCCTCACCCGAACCCTCAACATAACACTAAACCTCACCCTCTCCCTAACTTTCACCCTAATCTTTACCCTCAACCTAACCCAAACCCTAACCCTAAACCTAACACTCACACCAACCATAACCCTCACCCTCAGCCTAACCCTTATACTAACCCTTAACCTAACTGTAACCTTCATGCTAACCCTAACCCTAACCGTAAACCTCACCCTCAACCGCCCCTTCCCCCTCAGCCTTAACCTAACCCTAACCCTAATCCTAACCCTAACCCTCAACCACACCCTCACCCTAACCCTAACCCTAACCAAAACGCTAACACTTACCCTTACCCTCACATAACCCTATTCCCAACCCTAACAATAACCCTAACCCTAACACTAAAACTCACCCTAACCTAATCCTAACCCTTACCCTCACCCTCACCCTCATCCTCGTTCTAACACTCACCCTCATCCTGACCCTCACCATCACACTAACCCTCCCTCCCACCCTAACCCTCACACTAACCCTAACCCTCACCTTAAACCTAAACCAAACCCTCACCCTCACCCTAACCATAATCCTAACCCTCAACCTCACACTCAGCCTCAACCTAACACTCACACTAACCTGAAACCTCACCCTAACCCTAAACCTCACGCTCAATTTCATCCTCACCCTCAGCCTAACTCTAACCCTAATCCTAACCCTAACCCTCACACTCACACTAAACCTAACCCTAACTCTCAACCTCACCCTCAGCCTCACACGCACCTGCACCCTCACCCTCACCCTCACATTAATCCTCAACCTCACCCTAAACATCACCCTAACCCTAACCCTCACACTAACCCTAAACATAACACTCACCCTAACCCTAAACCTCATCCTAAACCTCACCCTAACCCTAAAGCTAACCCTAACGCTCACCCTCACACTAAACCACACCCTAACTCTTATCCTCACACTAACCCTAACCCTAACCCTAACCCTAATCTTCACACTAACCCTAACCCTAACCCTATCCCTACACCTCACCCTGACTCTCATCCTAAACCTAACCCTCAACCACACCCTAATCCTCACCCTCACCAGAACCCTCACCCTCACACGAACACCCACTTTTACACGAACACTCACCCTCATAATAAATATCACCCTAACCATAACTCTCGCCTAACCCTCACCCTAAACCTCACCCTAACCCTAACCCTCACCCTAAACCTAAACCAAACCCTCACACTACCCCTAACCCTAACCCTCACCCTAACCATAACCCTCACCGTAACCCTAACCCTCACACTAACCCTATGCCAAACCCTCACCCTCACCCTCACCCTAACCCTAACCCTAACACTCATCCTAACACTAATCCTCACCCTCACCCTCACACTAACCCTAACCCACAAACTCACCATAATCCTCACACTAAACCTAACCCTAAACCTTACCTAACGGAAAACCTCACCCTCACCCTTACCCAAACCCTCAACCTAGCCCTCCCCCTCACACTCACCCTCACCCTAACCCTGAACCTAACCCTAACGCTCACCCTAAACATAATCCTCACACTAAGCCTAACCCTCACCCTAACCCTAACCATACCTCTCAGACTAACCCTCACCTTAACCCTAACTCTAACCCTCACAATAAACATAACCCTATCACTAACCCTCACATTAACCCTAACCCTAATACTGAACCTAACCGTCACCCTCTCCCTCACCATAACCCTAACACTCACCCTAACCCTAACCCTAACCCTAGTCCTCACAATAACACTTACCCTCACCCTCACCCTAACCCTAAACCTCAACCTCACCCTAACCCTCACCCTAAACCTTACCCTCACCCTAACTCTAATCCTAACCATAACCCTAACCCTCATCCTAACCCTAAACCTATCCCTAACTCTCACCCTAACCCTAACCCTCACCCTACTTCACACTCACCCTAACCATCACCCTAACCCTTACCGTCACCCTAACCCTAACCCTAACCCTCACACTAAACCTAACCCTCACCCAAATTCTAATGTTACCCCTCAACCTAACCCTCACCCTCGACCTAAACCTAACCCTATTCCTCACCCTATCCATAACCTTAAGCCAAAACTTCACACTAACCCTCACCCTCACCCTCACCCTAATGCTAACCCTAAACCTCAGCCTCACCCTAACCCTCACCGTAACACTTACCTTCACCCAAAACCTCACCCTCACCCTAACCCTAACCCTAAACCTCACCCTAATACTAACCTTCACCCTCTCCTTCACCCTAACCCTAACACTCATCCTAACCCTAAGGCTAAACCTAATTCTAACCCTAATACTCACACTCACCCTAAACCTCACCCTAACCCTTACTGTCACTCTAACCCTAACCCTAACACTAACACTAAACCTAACCCTCACCCTAACCCTAAAGCTACCATTCTGCCTAACACTCACCCTAAACCTAAACCTAAACCTAATCCTCACCCTATCTTTAACCTTAACCCAAACCCTCACCCTAATCCTCACCCACACCCTAACCTTAATGCTAACCCTAACCCTCACCCTCACCCTAACCCTCACCCAAACACTTACCCACACCCTAACCTTCACGCTAAGCCGAACCCTAAACCTAACCTTCACCCTAACCGTCACCCTAACCATAACCCTCACATTCACCCTAACCGTCACCCTAAACTTTACCCTCACCCTAACCCTAAACCTAACCCTCACACTAAGCCTAACCCTAACCCTCAGCCTAACACTTATTCTAACCCTAAACCTAGCCCTAAACCTCACCCTAACCCTAACCCTCAGCCTAACCATCATCCTAACCCTTACCCTAATCTTAACCCTCACCCTAACCCTAACCCTCACTCTCACCCTAAACCTCACCATAACCCTTACCCTCAACATAACCCTAACCCTAACACTAATCCTCACACATAAACTCACCCTAACCATAACCCTAAAGCTCACCGTAACCATAACCCTCACCCTCACCCTCACCCTAAACCTAACCCTGTCCCTAACCCTAACTCTCACCCTCACCCTCACCCTAACATTAACCCTAACACTAATCCTCACCTAAACCTTCACCCTCACCCTCACCCTAACCCTAACCCTCACCCTAAACCTAACCCTCACCCTATCCCTCAACCTAACCCTAACCCTAAGCATCACCCTCACCCTCACCTTAACCAGAACCCTAATCCTAACCCTCAACCTATTCCTAACCCTATCCCTAACCCTAATCCTCACCCTAACACTTTCCCTCACCCTAACACCAACCCTAACCCTAACACTAAGCCTCACACTAACCGTAACAATCACCCTAAGCCTAACATTAACCCTAACCCTAACCCTCACCCTCACCCTAAACCTAACCCTAACCCTAACCCACACCCTCACCCTCACCCTCATCCTCAACCTCACCCTAAGTCTAACCCTAACAATAACCCTAACCCTAAACCTAAACCTAACCCTCAACCTAATGCTAACCCTCACTCTAACCCTCATCCTCACCATCACCCTCACCTTAACCCTAAGCCTAACACTAACCCAAACACTCACCCTAACCTTAACACTAAAGATAACTCTAACCCTCACCCTAACAGTAACCCTAACCCTCACCCTCACCCTAACCCTCACCCTAACACTAACCTTAACCCTAACCCTCACCATTACCTTAAAACTCACCCTAACCCTTAACCTCATCCTCACCCTAAACCTCACACTAAACCTAAACCTCACCCAAACTCTAACCCTAACCGTCACCCTCACCCTCACCCTCATGCTAACCCTAACCCTAACCCTCACCCTAACCCTATAACTCACCCTAACCCTAACCCTAACAATCACCCTCAAGCTCACCTTATCCCTAACCCTAACCCTCACCCTAAACTTCACTCTAACCCTGCTGCTAACTCTAACACTCACCCTAACCCTCACGCTATCACTTACCCACACCATAAACCTAAACCTAACCCTCACCCTCACACTCACTCTAAATCTCACCCTAAACTTAACCCTAACCCAAACACGAAACCCTAACCCTAACCCTCACCCTAACCCTCACCCGAAACCTTAACCCTAACCCTCAAGCTAAGTGTCACCCTATCCCTAACCCTATCCCAAACCCTCACCCTCACCCTAACCCTCACCCTAAACCTTATACTCACCCTCACCCTAACCCTAACCCTTACGCTGATGCTTACAATAACTCTAACCCTCACCCTAAACCTAACCTTACCCCTCACCCTAACCCTCATCCTAACCCTAAATCTAACTCAAAACCTATCCCTAACACTAATCCTAACCCTAACCCTCACCCTCATCATAACTCACCCTAACCCTAACACTCTCAACCTGATCCTAATCCTAACGCTAACCCTCACCCTCACCTTAGCCCTCACCCTAACCCTAATTGTAACCCTAAACCTCATGCAAAACCTTACCCACACGCTAACCCTAATCCTAATTCTAACCCTCACCCTAAACCTACCCCCAACCCTCACCCTAACCATAACCCTCACCTCAACCTCACCCTCAGCCTAACACTAAGCCTAACCCAAACCCTAAACCTAACCCTCACACTCACCCTCACCCTAACAGTAATCCTAACACTAACCCTAACCCTAACCCTAAATCTCAACCTAACCCTCAACCTAACCCTAACCTTAACACTAACCCTAACCCTAACCCACACCCTAACCCTCCCACTAAACATAACTCTAACCCTAAACCTCACACTCACCCTAATCCAAATCCTAACCTTGACCCTAAATCTTACCCTAACCCTAACCCTAACCCTCACCCTTACCCTCACCCTCACCCTCACCATAACCCTAACCCTCACCATAACCCTAACACTAAACCTCACCTTAACATTAATTCTAACCCTCACCCTCACCCTAGCCCTCACTCTAAAAATAATCCTAACCCTAATCCTCATCCTAACACTCACCCTAACCCTAACCCTAACCCTCACCCTAACCCTAATCCTAAACATAACCCTCACTCTAACCCTAACCATAACCCTCACTGTAACCCTAACCCTCATCCTAACCCTCACCCTAACCCTAAACCTCACCCTAACACTAACCCAAATCCTCACCCTCACCCTAGCCCTCACCCTAACCACCATCCTAAACCTAATCCTCATCCTAACTCTCACCCTAAATCTAATCATAACCCTCACCCTAACCCTAATACTAACCCAAACCTTCAACCTACCCCTACGCCTCACCTTGGCTGTAACCCTAACCCTAACCCTCATCCTAACCCTAAACTTAACCCGAACCATAATTCTCACCCAAATGATAACCCTAAGCGGAACGCTTACCCTAACCCTCACCCTCACCCTGAGCTTAATGCTAAGCCTAACCCTAACCCTAAGCCTAACACAAGCACTCACCCTAACACTAACCCTAATCCTAATCCTAACCCTAACCCTAACCCTTACCTTCATCCTAACCCTCACCCTAACCCTAACACTAACACTAACCCTAACCCTAACCCTAACACTAACACTAACCCTCACCCTAACCCTCACCCTTAACGTAACTCTAGCCCTAATTCTCACCCTCACCCTCACCCTAACCCTCACCCTCACCCTCAGCTGAACCCAAAGCCAAAGCCTAACACTAACCCTAACCCTCACCCTCACACTAGCCCTCACCATAACCCTAACTGTAACACTAACCCTAACCCTAACACTCACATTAACCCTAACCCTAACCCTAACTCTAACCCTAAACCTCACCCTGACCCTAACCCTAACCCTAACTCTAATCCTCATCCTAACCCTAACCATAACCCTCAACATCACCCTCACCCTTACCCTTACCTTAACCTTAACCCTAACCCTAACCCTAAGAATAAACCTAACCCTAAACCTAACCCTAAACCTCACCCTCACGGTAACTCTAACCCTAACCCAAACCCTCACACCAACCCAAACTCTGACACTAAACCTAAAACTAAACGTCACCCTAACCTGAACCCTAACCCTATCCCTAACCCTAGCACATACCCTAAGCCTAATCTTAACCCTAACCCTCACTATAACCCTCACTCTAAACATAAACCATACCCTAACCATAAATCTAACCCTCAACTTCATCCTCAGCCTCAGGCTAACACTAACGCTAACCCTAAGCCTCACACTCACAGTCACAGTAACCCTAATCCTAACACTAACCCAAAACCTAACCCTAAAACTAACCCTAACCCTAACCCTCACCCTAAACCTCACTCTAAACCTAACCCTAACCCTAAAACTCACCCTCACCCTAACCCTAATCCTAACCCTAAAAATAACACTAACCCTCACACTCACCCTCACCTTAAACTTAATACTAATCGAACCCTAAACCTAACTGTAACCCTAACTATAACCCTAACCCTAACACTAACACTAACCCTAATCCTCAACCCCACCCTCACCCTCAGCCTAACCCTAAGCCTGTCCCTAACACTAACCCTAACTCTAACCCTAAACCTCACCCTCACCCTAACCCTATCTCTAAACCTAACCCTAAACCTCACCCTGACCCTAATCCTAACCCTCACCTGCACCCTCAGCCTCACCATAACTCTAACCCTAACCCTAACAATAACACTAACTCTAAACCTAACGATCACCCTAAACCAAATCCTCACCCCCACCCTCACCCTCAGCCTAACCCTAAGCCTAAGCCTAACCCTAACACTAACCCTCACCCTCACTCTCACCCTAACCCTAATCCTAACCCTAACCCTATCCCTAAACCTCAACCTAACCCTCACCCTCACCCTAATGCTACCACTAAACCTAACCCTAACCCTCACCCTAACCCTCCCCCTAACCTGAACTCAAACCCTAAACCTCACCAGCACCCTTACACTAAACCTAACCCTAACCCTAAACCTCACCGTAAACCTCACCCTAATGTCACCCTCACCCTCACTCTCAATGTGAACGTAACTCTAACCCTAAACCTAACAATAACAGTAACCCTAACCCTAACAATAACCATAACCCTCACCCTGTGCCTCATCCTCACCGCAAAATTAACACTAACCATAACACTAAAAATAACCCTAAACCTAACCCTAAGCCTAAGCCTAAGCCTAACCCTAACCCTAACCCTCACCCTAACCCTAACCCTAACCCTAAAACTAACCCTAACCCTAACACAAAACCTAACCCTAGCCCTAACCCTAACCCTAAACCTCATCCTAACCCTCACCCTAAACCTAACCCTAATCCTCACCCTAACCCTAACCCTAACCCTCACCCTCACTCTCAGCCAAAGCCTAAGCCTAAGCCTAAGCCTAACCCGAACTCTAAACCTCACCCTAACCCTCACCTTATACCTAACCCTAACACTAATCCTAACTCTAACCCTAAACCTCACCATCACCCTAACCCTAACTTTAACCCTAAACCTAAAACTAAACCTCACCCTAAACCTAAACCTAACCCTCACCCTCAACCTCACCTTAAACCTAACCCTAACCCTAACAATAACCCTAACACTAAACCTAACCGTCACCCTAACCATGACCCTCAACATAACCCTAACCCTCAATCGAACCCTCACCCTCACCCTAAACCTAACCCTAACCCTCACCCTAACCCTAACCCTAAACATAAAACTTACCTACACCTTAACCCTCAGCCTAACTCTAAGCCTAAACCTATCCCTAACCCTCACACTCATCCTCATCATAACAGTAATCCTAATCCTAAGCATAACCCTAACCATAAACCTCAACCTAACCCTCACCCTAATCCTAACCCTAACAATAACCCTAGCCCTAACCTTCAACCTAACCCTCCCCCTTACCCTAAGTCGAACTCTAAACCTCACCCTCACCCTAACCCTCACCCTAACCCTAAACCTCACCCTAACCCTCACCTTCACCGTAACCCTAAACATAACCCAAACCCTCACCCTACCCCTAACCCTAACCCTAACCCGAACCCGAACCCTAAACCTCACCCTAACCCTAAACCTAACCCTCAACCTCAACCTCACCCTAACCGTAAACTTAACCTTAACCATAACACTAACAATAACCCTAACCCCACCCCTAATACTAACCCTCACCCTCACCCAAAACATAACCCTCACCCAAACCCAAACCCTCACCCTAACACTTACCCTCATCCTAACACTAACCCTAACCCATACCCTAACCCTAACCCTAAACCTCGACCGAACCCTCACCCTCAACCTATCCCTAACACTAACCCTAAACCTAACCCTCACCATAACCCTCCCCCTAAACCTATATCTAACCCTAAACCTCACCCTCACCCTAACCCTAACCCTAAACCCCACCCTAACCCTAACCCTAACCCTCACCCACACCCTCACCCTCACCATAACTCTAACCCTAACCCTAACAATAACCCTAACCCTAAACCTAACCATCACTCTAACCCTAATACTCACCCCCATCCTCACCCTCAGCCTAATCCTAAGCCTCAGCCTAAACCTCAACCTAACCCTCACCCTCACCCTAACCCTAACACTAACCCTAACCCTAAAACTCACCGTAACCCTCTCGCAAACCTAACTCTAACCCTAACGTCACCCTCGCCCTAACCCTAACCCTAACATTAATCCTAAAACTAACCCTAACCCTAACCCTCAACCTCACCCTCAACCTCACTGTAACTCTAACCCTAACCCTAACAATAACAGTAACCCTAACCCTAACCCACACCCTAACCATAACCCTCACCCTCACCCTCAGCCTCACCCTCAATGCAAACTTCACCCTAACCATAACCCTAACAATAACCCTAACCATACCCTAATCCTCAGCCTCACCATCACCCTCAGCCTAACCCTAACTTAACCCTAACCCTAACTCTAACACAAAACCTAACCTCACTGTAACCATAACCGTAACCCTAACCCTAACACATACCCTAACCCTAAACCAAACCCTAAACCTAAACCTAATCCTCAGCCTCACCCTCACCCTAACCCAAAACATAACCCTAACCCTCACCCTACCCCTAAGCCTAACCCAAACCTAACCCTCACACTCACCCTCACCCTAACCCAAATCCTATACATAACCCTATCCTAACCCTAACCCTCACCCTAACCCTCATCCTAGCCCTCACCCTAAACCTAATCCTAACCCTAAACCTCATCCTAACACTTACGCTAATCCTAAACCTAAACCTCACCCTAACCCGAACCCTAACCCTCCCCCTCATGCTCGGCCTAAGCCTAAGCCTAAGCCAAAGCCTAACCCTAACCCTCACCCTATCCCTAACCCTATCACTAACCTTAACTCTACCCCTAAACCTCACCCTCATCCTAAGCCTAACTCTAACATGAACCGAAACCTAAACCTCATCCTAACCCTAAACCTAACCCATACCCTCACCCTTACCGTACCCGTATAAACCTAACCCTAACAATAACCCAAACCCTAACCCTAACCCTCAACCTAACCCTATCCCTCAGCCTAATATTTACCCTCACCCTAACACTAACCCTAACGCTAACACTACCGCTCCTTCTAACCCTAAAAATCACCCTAAAACTCACCCTAACCCTAATTCTACCCCTAAACCTCACCCTCACTCTAACCCTAATTCTAACTCTACCCCTAACACTAAACCACACCCTAAACTAACCCTAACCCTCACCCTCAACCTCACGGTAACCGTAACCCTAACCCTAAACCTAACAATAACCATAACCCTAAACCTAACCCTCAGCATAACCATAACCCTCACGCTAATCCTAACCCTCAACATAACACTTACCCTCACCCTAACACTAACCCTAACCCTAACACTAACCCTCACACTAACCCTAACCCTCACCCTTAACCTAAATCTCATCCTAACCCTAACCCTAACTCTAACCCTAAACCTCACCCTCACCCTAACCCTAACTCTAACCCTAAACTGAAACCTAAACCTCAACCTAACCCTAACCCTCACCCTCACCCTCACCCTCAACATAACCCTAACCCTAACCCTAACCCTAACCCTAACCCTAACCCTCATCCTAACCATAACCTTCACCCTAACCCTAACCCTCACCCTAACACTAACGCTAACCATAACACTAAACCTCACACTCACCCTAACAATCACCCTAACCCTAAACCAAACCCTAACCCTAACTCTCACCCTCACCCTAGCCCTCAACCTAACCCTAACCCTCATCCTCACCCTTAACCTCACACTAACCCTAACACTAATCCTGAATCTAACCCTCACCCTCACCTTAATCCTAACCCTCACCAGTACCATAACACTCACCCTCAGCCTAAACCTCACCTTTACCCTTACGGTCACCCTCAACCTAACCCTCACCATAGCATAAATCCTCATCCTAACCCTCACCCTAACGGCAACCCCAACCACCACCCTAACCCTAACCCTCACCCTCACCCTCAGCCTAAGCCTAACGCTAAGCCTAATCCTAACCCTAAACCTAACCCTCACCCTCAACCTTGCCCTCACCCTAACCCTAATCCTAACCCTAACCCTCATCCTAAGCCTTAACCTAACCATAGCCCTAACCATCATACTAAACGTAATCCTCATCCCCACCCATACCCTCAGCCTAACCGTAAGCCTAAGCCAAACCCTAACCCTAACCCTCACATTCACCCTCACCTTCAACATAATCCTAAACCTAACCCTAACATTAAACCTCAACCTAACCCTCACCCTAACCCTAACACTAACCCTAACCATAACACTCAACCTAACCCTCCCCCTCACCTTAACTTTAAACCTAAACCTCACCCTCACCCTAACCATAATCCTAAACTTAAACCTCACCCTAACCCTGATCCTAACCCTCACCCTCACCCTCACTCTTACTGTAACTCTAACCCTAACCTTAACTATAATTCTAACCCTAAACCTAACCCAAACCCTGAACCTCACCCTAACTCTAAACCTAACATAAACCCTCACCCTAATCCTAATCCTAACCCTCAGCCTCACCTTAACCTTAACCCTAAACCTCACCCTAAACCTAACCCTAACACTCACCCTAACTCTAGTCCTCCCCCTAACCCTAATGCTAACCTAAACCTCATCCTAACACTCACCCTAACCCTAAAACACTAACACTAACACTCACCCTCACCCTCATGCTCTGCCTAAGCCTCCGCCTCAGCCTAAGACTAACCCTGACCCTCACACTCACCCTCACCCTAACCCTAACCCTAACACTAACCCTAACCCTAACCCTCACACTAACCCTCACCCTAACTATAACCCTAAACCTCACCCTCACCCTAACCCTAAATCTCACCCTGACCCTCACCCTCTGCCTAACATTAAGCCTAACCCTAACCCCAACTCTAACCCAAACACTAAACCTAATCCTCACCCTACACCTCACCCCAAACCTAACCCTAACCCTCACACTCACCCTAGCCCATACACAAACCCTAAGCATAAGCCTAACCATCACAATAACCCTCACTCTAACCCTAACACCAAAACTCACCCTAACCGTAACCCTCACCCTCAACCTCACCCTAACTCTAACCCTAAGCCTAATCCTTATCCTAACCCTCACACTCACCCTAACCCTAACCCTAACCCTAATCCTAAACCTCACCATAAACCTAAACCTTACCCTAACACTTACCCTCACCCTAACATTAACACTAACCCTAACACTAACCCTCACACTAACGCTAACAATCACCCTAAACCTAAACCTCACCCTATCCCTAAAGCTAACCCTCACCTTCACCCTAGCCCTCAACCTAACCCTAACACTCATCCTCACCTAAACCTCACACTAACCCAAACACTAATCCTCAACCTAAACCTCACCCTCACCCTAACCCTAACCCCGATCCTCACCCTAACCATAACCCTCACCTCAATCTCACCCTCAGCCTAACACTAAGCCTAACCCAAACCCTAACCCTAACCCTCACACTCACCCTCACCCTAACCCTAATCCTAACCCTAACCCTCACCCTAACCCTTACCCTAAAAATAACCCTAACCCTAACCCTCACGCCAACCCTCCCCCTAACCCTAACTCTAACCCTAAACCTCACACTCACCCTAACCCAAATCCTAACCCTGAACCTAAACCTCACCCTAACCCTAATCCTAACCCTAACTCTTACCCTCACCCTCACCCTCACCGTAACCCTAACCTTAAACCTCACAATAACACTAATCCTAACCCTAAACCAAACCCTAACCCTAATCCCATACCTAACCCTCACCCTCAGTCTCACCGTCTCTGCAAAGGTAGCCAGAACAATAACACTTACAATAATCCTAACTCTAACCCTAATCCTAACCCTCACCCTCACCCTAACCTTCATCCTAACCATAACCCTCACCCTAAACCTAAGTCTCACCCTTACCATAACCATGACCCTCACCCTAACCCTAACCCTAACTCTCACCCTAACACTAACTCTAACACTAAATCTCACCCTCACACTCACCCTATCCCTCACCCTCACCCTCACCCTCATCTTAACCCAAAGCCAAAGCCTAACGCTAACCTTAACCCGCACCCACACACTAGCCCTCAACATAACCCTAACTGTAACACTAACCCTAACACTAACACTCACACTAACCCTAACCCTAAGCCTAACTCTTACCCTAAACTTCACCCTGATCCTAACCCTAACCCTAACCCTAACTGAAAATCTCATCCTAACCCTAACCCTAACCCTCAACATCACCCTAAACCTCACCCTTACCTTAACCTTAACCCTAACCCTAACCCTAAGAATAACCCAAACCCTAAACCTAACCCTAAACCTCACCGTAACTCTGACCATAACCCAAACCCTCACCCTAACCCTAACTCTGACACTAAAACTAACGCTAAATGTCACCCTAACCCTAAACCTAACCCTAACCCTCATGCTAGCACATACCCTAACCCTAATCCTAACCCTAACCCTAACTCTAACCCTCACACTCACCCTCAACCTTAATCCTAATCCTAACACTAAACCTTACCCTAACCCTAACTCTAACCCTAACCCGAACCCTAACCCTAACCCTAATCCTCAACCCCACCCTCATCCTCAGCCTAACCCTAAGCCTATCCCTAACATTAACCCTAACTCTAACCCTAAACCTCACCCTCACCCTAACCCTATCTCTAAACCTAATCCTAAATCTCACCCTGACCCTAATCCTAACCCTCACCCCCACCCTCCACCTCACTGTAACTCTAACCCTAACCCTAACAATAACACTAACCCTAAACCTAAGGATCACCCTAACCCTAACCCTCACCCCCACCCTCACCCTCAGCCTAAGCCTAACCCTAACACTAACCCTCACCCTCATTCTCACCCTAACCCTAACCCTAACCCTAAACCTCACCGGAAACCTCACCCTAATCCTCACCCTCACCCTCACTCTCACAGTGACCGTAACTCTAACCCTAACCCTAACAATAACAGTAAACCTAACCCTAACACTAACAATAACCATAAACCTCACCCTGTGCCTCACCCTCACCGCAAATGTAACACTAACCATAACACTAACAATAACCCTAAACATAACACTAAGCCTAAGCCTAAGCCTAACCCTAACCCTAACCCTAACCCTCACCCTAAACCTAACCCTAACCCTAACCCACACCCTATCCCTAACCCTAACCCTAACACTAAACCTAAACCTAACCTTAACCCTAACCATAAACCTCATCATAGGACTCATCCTAAACCTAACCCTAACCCTAACCCTCACTCTCGGCCTAAGCCTAAGCCTAAGCTTAAGCCTAACCCGAACTCTAAACCTCAACCTAACCATCACCTTTACCTAACCCTAACACTAACCCTAACTCTAAACCTAAACCTCACCATCACCCTAACCCTAACTCTAACCCTAACACTAAAACTAAACCTCACCCTAACCCTAAACCTAACCCTCATCCTCAACTTCACTGTAACCCTAACCCTAACCCTAACAATAACCCTAACATTAAACCTAACCCTCAGCCTCACCATAACCCTCAACATAACCCTAACCCTCAATCTAACCCTCACCCTCACCCTAACCCTAACCCTAAACCTCCCCCACACCCTAACCCTAAACGTAACCCTAACCCTCACCGTAACCCTCACCGTAACCCTAACCCTAATCCTAACCCTAAACCTAATTCTAAACCTAAACCTAACCCTAACACTAACACTAACCCTAACTCTAACCCTAAACCTCACCCTCACCCTAACCCTAACTCTAACCCTAACCTGAAACCTAAACCTCATCCTAACCCTAACGCTCACCCTCACCCTCAACATAACCCTAACCCTAACCCTAACAATAAACCTAAACCTAACCCTAACCCTCATCATAACCATAGCCTTCACCCTAACCCTAACCCTCACTCTAACACTTACCCTCACCCTAACACTAACCCTAACCATTACACTAAAACTCACACTAACCCTAATCATCACCCTAACCCTAAACCTCACCCTAACCCTAACTCTCACCCTCAACCTATCCCTCAACCTAACCATAACCCTCATCCTCACCCTTAACCTCACACTAACCATAACACTAATCCTGAATCTAACCCTCAACCTCACCCTAACCCTAACCCTCACCTTACCATAACCCTCACCCTCAGCCTAACCCTCACCTTTACACTTATAGTCACCCTAACACTAACACTCACCCTCAACCTCAGCCTCAGCCTAACCCTAAGCCTAAGCCTAACCCTAACCCTAACCCTAACCCTCACCCTCACCCTAATCCTAACCCTAACCCTCATCCTAACCCTTAACCTACCATAACCCTAACCATCATTCTAAACCTAATCCTCATACACACCCAAACCCTCAGCCTAACCTTAAGCCTAAGCCAAACCCTAACCCTAACCCTCACACTCACTCAACCGTCAACCTAATCCTAAACCTAACCCTAACCCTAACATTAAACCTCAACCTAACCCTCACCCTAACCCTAACACTAACCCTAACACTCAACCTAACCCTCCCCCTAAACCTAACTCTAACCCTAAGCCTCACCCTCACCATAACTATAATCCTAAAACTAAACCTCACCCTAACCCTGATCCTAACACTCACCCTCACCCTCACCCTTACTGTAACTCTAACCCTAACCTTAAATATAACACTAACCCTAAACCTAACCCAAACGCTGAACCTCATCGTAATATTAACCCTAACAAAAACCCTCACCCTAATCCTAATCCTAACCCTCAGCCTCACCTTAAACCCTAACCCTCACCCTAACCCTAACACTCACCCTCACCATAACCCTAACCTTAACCCTAAACATCACACTAACGCTAACCCTAACCCTCAGCCTAACTCTAGCCCTCCCCCTAATCCTAATGCTAACCCTAAACATCATCCTAACACTCACCCTAACTCTAAAACCCTAACACTAACACTCACCCTCACCCTCATGCTCCGCCTAAGCCTCCGCCTCAGCCTAAGACTAACCCTGACCCTCACACACCCTCACCCTAACCCTAACCATAACACTAACCCTAACCCTAACCTTCACACTAACCCTCCCCCTAACCCTAACTCTAACCCTAAACCTCACACTCACCCTAACCCTAATCCTAAACCTGACACTAAATCTCACCCTAACCATAACCCTAACCCTCACCCTTACCCTCACCCTCACCCTCTCCTTAACTCTAACCCTAACCTTAACAATAACACTAATCTTAACTCGAAACCTAAACCTAACCCTAATCCTATCCATAACCATCACCCTCAGCCTCACCATCACTGCAAAAGTCACCAGAACTATAACACTAATACTCCTAACCCTAACCCTAATCCTAACAATCACCCTCACCCTAACCCTAATCCTAAACCTAATCCTCACTCTAACCCTAACCCTAACCTCACCATAACCCTAACCCTCATCCTAACCCTCACCCTAACATTAACCCTAACCCTCACCCTAGCCTTCACGCTAACCCTAATCCTAACCCTAACCCTCATTCTAACTCTAACCCTAACCCTCACCATAACCCTCACACTCACCCTAACCCTCATCCTCACCCTAACCCTCACCCTAACCCTAACCCTCACCCTCACCATAACCCTAACCCTCATCCTAACCCTAACCCTAACCCTAAACCTAAACCTAAACCTCACCCTAACAATAACCCTAACCCTCACCCTCACCATATCTCTAACCCTAATACTAACCCTTAGCCTCACCTTAACCCTTACCCTAACTCTAACCCTAAATCTCACCCTAATGCTAAACCTAACCCTCACCCTAAATCTAGCCCTCACCCTAACTCCAATGCTAAACCTAAACCTCATCCTAACACTCACCGTAACCCTAAAACCCTAACCCTAACCCTCACCCTCACCCTCACGCTCTGCCTAAGCCTCCGCCTCAGTCTAAGACTAACCGTGACCCTCACACTCACCCTCATCCTAACCCTAACAGTAACACTAACCCTAACCCTAACCCTCACACTAACCCTTACCCTAATGCTAACTCTAACCCTAAACCTCACCCTTACCCTAACCCTAAACCTCACCCACACCCTCCCCATCTGCCTAACATTAAGCCTAACCCTAAACCCAACCCTAACCCTAACACTAACCCTACCCCTCAACCTACCCCTCACCCCAACCCTAACCCTCACCCTCACCCTAGCCCATACCCAAACCCTAAGCCTAAGCCTAACCCTCATCCTAACCCTCACTCTAACCCTAACCCCAACACTCACCCTAACCTTAACCCTCACCCTCACCCTAACTCTAAACCTAACCTTAACCCTAACCCTAACCCTCACACTCACCCTCACCTTAACCCTAACCCTAATCCAAACTAACACTAACCCTCAACCCCACACTAAAACTCACCCTATCCCCAACCCTAACCCTAACACTAACCCTAACCCTCACCATACCCCTCACACTAACCCTAAGCCTAACCCTCACCCTCAACCTAGCCCATACCCAAACCCTAAGCCTAAGCCTAACCCTCATTCTAACCCTAAACCCAACACTCACCCTAACCCTAACCCTCACCCTCACACTCACCCTAATTCTAAACCTAACCCTAACCTTAACCCTAACCCTCACACTCATCCTCACTTTAACCCTAACCCTAATACTAACCCTAACACTAACCCTCACACCCACACTAAACCTCACCCTAACTCTAACCCTAACACTAACCCTAACCCTAACCTTAAACCTCAGCCTCACCCCAACCCTAACTCTAACCCTAAACCTCACCCTCACCCTAAACCTAACCCTAACCCTAATCCTAAACCTCACCCTAAACCTAAACTTTACCCTAACACTTACCCTCACCCTAACACTTACACTAACCTTAACACTAACACTCATACTAACGCTAACAATCACCCTAAACCTAAACCTCACCCTAACCCTAACCCTAAACCTCACCCTCACCCTAGGCCTCACCCTAATCCTAACTCTCATCCTCACCCTAAACCTCACACTAACCCTAACACTAATCCTCAATCTAACCCTCACCCTCACCCTAACCCTAAGCAGAACCCTCACAATTACAATAACCCTCACCCTCAGCCTAACCCTCACCTTTACTCTGTCACCCTCATCCTAACCCTCACCCCAAAGCTAACCCTCATCCTAACCCTCACACTAACCGTAACCCTAACCATCACCCTAACCCTAACCCTCACCCTCGACTTCAGCCTCAGCCTAACCCTAAGCCTAAGCCTAACCCTAATCCTCATCCTAACTCTCAACCTAACCATTACCGGAACCATCAATCTAAACCTAATCCTCATCCCCACCATCACCCTCAGCCTAACCCTAAGCCTAAGCTTAACCCAAACAGTAACCCTCACACTCACCCTCAGCATAACCCTAATCCTAACCCTAACCTTAACCCTAAACCTAAACCTCAACCTAACCCTCACCCTAACACTAACCCTAAGTCTCACCCTCACTTTAGTCCTCAACATAACCCTCACCTCAAACCTAACCCACACCCTCAATGTAACCCGAAACTTAACCCTCCCCCTAACCCTACGCCTAAACCTAAACCTCACCCTAACCCTAACACTAAATCTCACCCTCACCCTAGCCCTCACTGTAACCCTAATTGTAACCCTAAACCTCATTCTAACCCAAACCCTAACCCTATCCCTAAACCTCGCCCTAATCCTAAACCTAATAGTAACCCTCAAACTAATGCTAACCCTGACACTCAATGTAATACTAACCCTAAACCTCAAACTAACACCAACCCTCACACTCACAATCGCCCTCAGCCTAAACCGAAGCCTAATCCTAACCCTAACCCTAACCCTCATACTCACCTTCACCCTAACCCTAATCCTAACCCTGACACTAAACCTCACCCTAACCCTAACCCTAACCCTAACGCTTACCCTCACCCTTACCTTCACTTTAACTCTAACCCTATACCCTAACAATAACACTAATCCTAACTCGAAACTTAACCTAACCCTAATCCTATCCCTAACCCTCACCCTCAGCCTCACCATCACTGCCAAGGTAACCAGAACCATAACACTAACAATAATCCTAACCCTAAACCTAATCCTAACCCTCACCCTCACCCTAACCCTCATCCTCAACCTAACTCTAACCCTAACCCTAACCCTTTCCCTCACCATAACCCTAACCCTCATCCTAACCGTCACCCTTACCCTAACACTAACACTTAACCTCACCCTAAAAATAACCCTAACCCTCACCCACACCCTAGCCCTCGCCCTAACACTAATCCTAAACCTAATCCTCATCCTAACTCTCCCCCTAATCCTTAACTGAAAACCTAACTCAAAACCTTCACCCTAACCCTAAACATAACCCGAACCATAACTATCACCCAAATGCTAACCCTAACCTGAACCCTAACCCTAAACCTCAACCTCACTCTCAGCTTAATGCTAAGGCTAATCCTAACACTAAGCCTAACCCAAGCACTCACCCTAACACTACCCCTAATCGTAATCCTAAACCTAACCCTAACCCTCACCCTCATCCTAACCCTCACCCTAACCCCAAGCCTAACACTAACCCTAACCCTAACCCTCACCCTAACCCCAACCCTAACACTAACCCTAACCCTAACACTAACCCTCACCCTAACCCTAACACTAACACTAAACCTAACCCTAACCCTCACCCTCATCCCTCACCCTAACCCCAAGCCTAACACTAACCCTAACCCTAACCCTCACCCTAACCCCAACCCTAACACTAACCCTAACCCTAACCCTAACCCTCACCCTAACCCTAACACTAACACTAACCCTAACCCCAACCCTCACCCTAACCCTAACCCTAACCCTCAAGCTCACCCTAACCCTAACCCTAACACTAACCCTCACACTCACCCTCAATTTAATCCTAATCCTAATCCTAACCCTAATCTTCACCTTCAACCTAACCCTCACCCTAACCCTACCCCTAACAGCAACACTAACCCTAACCCTAACCCTAACTCTCACCCTATCCCTAAGCCTAACCCTACCCCTAACCGTAACCCTCACACTCACCTTCAATCTAAACCTGATCCTAAACCTAACCCTCACCTTTACCCTTACTGTCACCCTCACCCTAACCCTACCCTTAACACTATCACTAACCCTAACCCTAACCCTCACCGTAACCCTAAACCTAAACCTCACCCTAACCCTAACCCTAACCCTCACACTCACGCTCGGTCTAAGCCTAAGCCTAACCCTAAGCTTAAGCATAACCCTAACCCTCACACTGACACTCACCCTAACCCTAACACTATCACTAATGCTAACTCTAACCCTAAACTTCACCCACACCCTAAACCTAACTCTAACCCTAACCCTAAACATAAACCACACCCTAAACCTAACCCGAACTCTCACCCTCACCATAAATGTAACACTAACCCTAACCTAACAATAACCCTAACCCTAACCCTAACCCTCATTCTAACCATAACCCTCACCCTAAACCTAACCCTCAAAGTAACACTTACCCTCACCCTAACACTAACCCTAACCCTAACACTAACACTCAAACTAACCCTAACAATCACCCTAACATTAAACCTCACCCTAAGCCTAACCCTAAAGCTCACCCTCAACCTAGCCCTCACCCTAACCCTAACCCTCATCCTCACTCTAAACCTCACACTAACCCTAAACCTAATCATCAATCTTTTTTTTTTTTTTTTTTAAATTGTATTTTATTTTATTTGAGAACATATTGTACAGAGGGGCTACAATTACATGGGCAGAATAATGCATACATTTCTTACCAAGCATTGCAGCCTCCTCCTTTGTTTACCCTTCACTTCCCTTCCCTGCCTCCCCCCTCCCCCCACCCAATTTTACCCCCCTCCCCCCACCCAATTATACCCCCCTCCCCCCCCACACACCGACATTGTAAAGCTGGTTTTGACATGACATTTTGTACTTCTCATTGTTGCAACAGGTCCACCTGAATCCTTAAACGACTTGTAACCTCACCCTCACCCTAACCCTAACCCTAACCCTAGACCTTACCTTAATCCTTACTCTCAGCCTAACCCTCAGATTTTCCCTTACCGTCACCCTCACCCAAATCCCTCACCCTAACCATAACCCTCTTCCTAACCTTCACCCTGACCATAATCCTAAGCATCACCCTAACCCTAACCCTGACCCTCAACCTCACCATCAGCCTAACCCTAAAGCCTAAGCCAAACCCTCACACTAACCCTCATCCTCACCCTAGCCCTCACCCTAAGCCTAATCCTAACCCTAACCTTAATCATAACCCTAAACCTAACACTAACCCTAACCATCACACAAAACCTAATCCTCATCCCCACTCTCACCCACAGCCTAACCCTAAGTCTAAGCCTAACCCTAACCCTAACCCTCACACTCAACCTCACCATAACCCTAATCCTAAACCTAACCCTAACCCTAACCCTAAACCTCAAGCCAACCCTCACCCTAACCCTAACCCTAACACTAAACCTAACCCTAACCCTCACCCTAACTATCTCCCTAACCCTTACTCTAACCCTAAACCTCACCCTCACCCTAACCCTAAACCTCAGCCTCACCCTCACCCTCACCATAACTCTAACCCTAACCCTAACAATAACCCTAACCCTAACACTAACCTTAACGCTCATCCTCACCGTAACCCTAAACCTAACCCAAGCCCTCACCCTAACCCTAACCCTAACCCTAACCCTCACCCTCAGCCTCACAGTCACCGAAAACTTAACCATAACACTAATAACCCTAATCCTAACCCTAATCCTAACCATCACCCTCACCCTAAACCTAACCCTAACCTTCACCCTAATCCTAAACCTCAACCTCACCATAACCCTAACCCTAACACTCACCCTAACCCTAAACCTAACCCTAATCCTAAACCTTGCCATAATGTTAACCCTAACCCTCACACTCAACCTTGCCCTCATCCTAACCCTAATCCTAACCCTAAACCTTATCCAATCCCTCACCCTAATCCTAACCCTAAACCTGACCCTAACCATAACCCTCACCCTCATCCTCAGCCTAACCCTAAGCCTAAGCCTAACCCGAACCCTAACCCTCACACTCAACCTCATCCTAACCCTAATCCTAATCCTAAGACTAACACTAACCCTAACACTAACCCTCAACCTAACCCACCCCCAACCCTAACTCTAAACCTAAACCTCACCCTCACCGTAACCCTAACCCTCACCATCACCCTCACCCTCAGCCTAAACCTAAGCCTAACCCTAACCCTCACCTTAGCTCTCACCCTAACCCACCCACTAACCCTAACTCTAAACCTAATCCTCACCCTCAACCTAACCCTAAACCTAAACCTCACCCTAAATCTCACCGTAAGCCTAACCCGCACCCTCACCCTCACCCTCACCGTAACTCTAAACCTAACCCTCACAATAACACTAACCATAACCCTAACCCTAACCATAAATCTCACCCTCAGCCTCACCCTCACTGCAAACTTAAACCTATCCATAACACTAATATTAACCCTTACCCTAACCCTAACCCTAACTCTAACCCTAACCCTATCCCTAATCCTCACCCCACCCTCACCCTCAGCCTAACCCTAAGCCTAACCCTAACCCTAACCCTAACTTTAACCCTAAACCTCACCCTAACCCTATCTCTAAACCTAACCCTAAACCTCAGCCTAACCCTAACCCTAACCCTACCCACACACTCACCCTCATGGTAACTCTAAACCTAACCCTAACCATAACACTAACCCTAACCCTAACCATCACCCTAAACCTAATCCTCACCCCCAGCCTCAACCTCAGCCTAAATGTAAGCCTAAGCCTAACCCTAACCCTCACCCTCACCCTCACCCTAACCCTAATCGTAACCCTAAATCTATCCCTAACCCTCACCCTCCCCCTCCCCCTCCCCCGAATTCTAACCCTAAACCTCACCAGCACCCTAACCCTAACCCTAACCCTAACACTAAACCTCACCCTAAAACTCACCTTAACCCTCACCCTCACTCTCAACATGACCATAACTCTAACCCTAACCCTAACAATAATACTAACCCTAACCCTAACCCTAACCGTAATACTAACCATAAACCTCACCCAGAGCGTCACCCTCACCGCAAACTTAACACTAATCATAACACTAACAATAACCCTAACCCTAACCCTAAACCTAAACCTCACCCTAACACTAAACCTTACCCTTACCCTCACCCTCACCGCAACATTAACCCTAACCCTAAACCTAACAATAACCGTAAACCTAACACTAACCTTAACCATAAACATAACCCTCACCTAACGCTAACCCTCACCCTAAAACTAACCCTAGTCCTAACACTAACCCTCACACTGACCTTAACACTAATCCTCAATCTAATTCTCACCCTCACCCTAACCCTAAACCTAATACTCACCTTAACCCTCAACTTGACCCTTACTGTCAACCTTATCCTAACCCTCACCCTAACACCAATCCTCATCCTAACCCTCACCCTAACCATGACCCTAACCATCATGCTAACCCTAACCCTCAACCTCACCCTCAGCCTCAGCCTAACCCTAAGCCTATGCCTAACTCTACCCTAATCCTCACCCTCACCCTAGACCTCACCCTAACTCTAATCCTAACACTGACCCTCATCCTAACCCTAACCCTAACCCTAAAAATAACCCTAAACTTAACCCTAACCCTCATTCTCACCATAACACTCACCCTAACCTTAAACCTCACCCTAACAATTACCCTCACCCTAACACTAACCCTAAGCCTAAAACTAACCCTCACACTAACCCTAACGATCACCCTAACCCTAACACTCACCCTAACCCTAAACCTAACCCTTATCCTCACCCTACACCTCAACCTAATCCTAATCCTCATCCTCACTCTAAACCTCACACTAACCCCAAAAACTAATCCTCAATCTAAACCACACCCTAACCCTAACCCTAAACCTCACCCTAACCCTAACCCTCACACTTACTGTAATCCTAATTCTCAGCCTAACCCTCAACATTACCTTTACTGTCACCCTCACCCTAACCCGCACACTAACCCTAACCCTCATCCTAACCCTCACCGTGACCATAACCCTAAGCAAGCATCACCCTAATCCTAAACCTCACCCACAACCTAACCCTAACACTCACTCTCACACTAACCCTCACACTAACACTAACTCTATCCCTAAACCTCACCCTCACCCTAACCCTAACCCTCATCCTCACCCTCAACCTCAGCCTAACCCTAAGCCTAACCGTAACCCTCACCCTAACCCTCACACTCAACCTCACAGTAACCCTAATCCTAATCCTAACCATAACCCTAACCCTCACCCTAACCCTAACACTAACCCTAACATTAACCCTAACACTAACCCTAACCCTAACACTCACCCTAACCCTAACTCTAAAATTAAACCTCACCCTCAAACTAACCCTAACCATAAACCTCACCCTAAACCTAACCCTAAACCTCGCACTCACCCTAGCCCTCAGCCTAACCCTAATCCTAACACTAACCCTCAACCTAACCTTCACCCTAACCCTAATCCTAACACTCACCCTAAACCTAACCCTCACACTCAACCTCACCCTCAGCCTAACCCTAAGCCTAACCCTTAACCTAACCCTAACCCACACACTCACCCTCACCCTAACCCTAATCCTAAACCTAACCCTAACCCTCACACTAACCCTTATCCTAATCCTATCCTAACACTAACCCTAACCATAACCGTCAACCTAACCCTCACACTAAGCCTATCGAACCCTAAACCTCACCCTACCCCTAACCCTAACTCTAACTCTAACCCTAACCCTAAACCTCACCCTAACCCTAACCCTAACAATCACCCTCACCCTCATCCTCAACGCAACCCTAAATCTAAAATTAAAAATATCCCTTACACGAACCCTAACCCTCAACCTAACTGTAACCCTCACCCTAACCCTAACCATCACCCTAACACTAACGGTAACCCTAACACTAACCCTCACACTAACCCTAAACCTCACCCTAACCCTAACCCTAACCCTAACCATCAACCTCACCCTAGCCCTCACCCTAACCCTAATTCTAACTCTTACCATTACCTAACCCTCAACCCTTATCCTTACCCTAAACCTCACACTAACCCTAACCCTAATCCTCAATCTAACCCTCACCCTCACCCTAACCCCTAACCGTCACACTTACCCTAACCCTCACTCTAACCCTAACCCTCACCCTTATCTTAAGCCTCACCTACAGCCTAACCCTCAAATTTACCCTTACCTTCACTCTCACCTTAACACTCAGTCTATCCCTAAACCTCATCCTAAACTTCAAGCTAACCAAAACACTAACCATCACCCTAAACCTAACCCTCACACTCAATCTCACCCTCACCCTAACCCTAATCCTAACCCTAACCCTAATCCTAACCCTAACCCTCACCCTCAGCCTCATGCTCTCTCCAAAAGTAACCTTAAACATAACACTAACAATAAACCTAACCCTAACCCCTATCCTAACCCTCCACTACACCCTAACCCTAATCCTAACTCTAACCCTCACCCTCAGCCTCACACTCACTCCAAAAGTAACCTTAACCATAACACTAACAATAAACGTAACCCTAACCCCAATCCTAACCCTCCACCTCACCCTAACCCTAATCCTAACCCTAACCCTCACCCTCAGCCTCACCCTCACTCCAAAAGTAACCTTAACCATAACACTAACAATAAACCTAACCCTAACCCCAATCCTAATCCTCAACCTCACCATAACCCTAATCCTAACCCTAACACTCACCCTAACCCTAATCCTCACCCTCACTGTAACCCTAAACCTCATCCTACCCCTCACCCTAACCCTAATCCTCACCCTCACTGTAAAACTAACCCTCACCCCCAACATCACCCTCAGCCTAACCCTAAGCCTAAACCTAACCCTAACCATAACCCTCACACACACCCTCACCCTAACCCTAATCCTAAACCTAACCCTATCCCTAAAAATCAACCTAACCCTAACCCTAACCTTAACCCTCCCAATAACCCTAACTCTAAACCTAATCCTCACCCTCAACCTAACACTAACACTAAACCATACCCTAAATCTCACCGTAACCCTAACCCTCACCCTCAACCTCACTGAAACTCTAAACCTAACCTTAACAATGACACTAACCATAACCCTAACCCTAACCATAAACCTTACCCTAAGCCTCACTCTCACTGCAAACTTAAACCTAACCGTAACACTAACATTAACCCTTACCCTAACCCTAACCCTAACTCTAACCCTAAACCTAACCCTAGTCCTCACACCCACCCTCACCCTCATCCTAACCCTAAGCCTAACCCTAACATTAACCCTATCTTTAACCCTAAACCTCACCCTCACCCTAACACTATCTCTAAACCTAACCCTAAACCTCAGCCTAACCCTAACCCTAACTGTACCCGCACCCTCACCGTCACAGTAACTCTAACCCTAACCCTAAAAATAACACTAACCCTAACCCTAACAATCACCCTAACCCTAATCCTCACCCCCAGCCTCACCCTCAGCTTCACCCTAAGCCTAAGCCTAACCATAACCCTCACCCTCACCCTCATCCGAACCCTAATCCTAACCCTAACCCTATCCCTAAACCACAACCTAACCCTCACCCTCACCCTAATACTAACACTAAACCTAACCTTAACCCTCACCCTAACCCTCCCCTCACCCTAACTCTAAACCTAAACCTCACCAGTACCCTAAACCTAACCCTAACCCTAACCCTAAACCTCACCCTAAACCTCACCCTAACCTTCACCCTCACACTCACCATGACTGAAACTCTAACCCTAACCCTAAAAATAATACTAAACCTAACCCAAACACTAACACTAACCATAACCCTCACCCTTAGCCTCACCCTCGCCGCAAACTTAACACTAACCATAACACTAACAATAACCCTAACCCTAACCCTAAGCCAAACCCTAACCCTTACCCTAACCCTAACCCTCACCCTAACCCTAACCCTAATCCTAACCGTAAAACTAACCCTAACCCTCAACCTAAACCTAAACCTCATCCTAAACCTCACCCTAAACATAGCCCTAACCCTCCTCCTAAACCTAACCCTAACCCTAACTCTAACTCTCACCCTAACCCTCACACTAACCTTAACCCTAACACTAACCCTAACTCTAACCCTAAACCTCACCAACACCCTAAACCTAACTCTAAACCTAACCCTAAATATAAACCTCACCCTAACCCTAACCTAACCCTCACCCTCACCCTCAGCTTAACCGTTACCCAAACCCTAGAATAACCCTAACCCAAACCCTAACCCTAACCCTCACCCTCACCCTAACCCTAACCCTAACCCAAGCCCTCACCCTAAACCTAACCTTAACACTAACCCTAAACCTCACCATAACCCTAAACCTAAACCTCACCCTCAGCCTCAGCCTCACCTTAAATTTAACATTAATCATAACACTAACAATAACCCTAACCCTAAACCTAATCCTAACCCTCAACCTCACCCTAACACTAACCTCAACCCTAACACTCACCCTAATCCTAAACCTAACCCTAATCCTAAATCTCGCCATAATTCTAACCCTAACCCTCCCCCTAACCCTTGCCCTCATCCTAACCCTAATCCTTACACTAAACCTCATCCTAACCCTCACCTTAATGCTAACCCTAACCCAATCCCTCACCCTAACCCTAACACTCAACCTCAAACTCAGCCTAACCCTAACGCTAACCCTCACACTCAAACTCACCCTAACCCTAATCCTAACACTAAACCTAACCCTAACCCTAACCCTTACAATCACCCTAACCCTCACCCTAACCCTAACTCTAAACCTAAACCTCACCCTCAACCTGACCCTAACTCTAACCCTAACCCTAAACCTAAGCCATACCCTAACCCTAACCCTTACCCTCACCCTCACCTTCACCGTAACCTTAACGCTAACCCTAACGCTAACAGTTACCCTAAACCTAACACTAAACCTAACCCTAAACATAACCCTCACCCTAACGCTATAACTCACCCTAACACTAACCCTCACCCTAAAACTAACCCTAGTCTTAACACTAACCCTCAAACTAACCCTAACCATCACCTTAACCCTAAAACTCAACCTATCCCTATCCCTAACCCTCACCCTCACCCTAGCTCTCACACTAACCCTAACCCTCATTATCACCCTAAAACTCACTCTAACCTTCACACTAATCCTCAATCTTAACCTCACCCTCACCCTAACCCTTACCCTAATCCTCACCCTAACCCTCACCATGACACTTACTGTCACCCTCACCATAAACCTCACCCTAACCCTAACCCTTATCCTAACCCTCACCCTAACCATGACCCTAACCATCATGCTAACCCTAACCCTCAACCTCAACCTAAGCCTCAGTCTAAACCTAAGCCTAAGCCTAACCCTAACCCTAATCCTCACCCTCAACCTAGCCCTCACCCTAACCCTAATCCTAACCCTGACCCTCATCCTAACCCTAACCCTAACCCTAAAAACAACCCTAAACCTAACCCTAACCCTAACCCTAACCCTAAACCTAACCCTCACCATAACACTAACCCTAAACCTAACACTAACACTCACACTAACCCTAATGATCACCCTAAGGTTAACACTCACGCTAACCCTAAGCCTAACCTTCACCCTCAACCTAACCCTAACCCTCATCCTCACCCTAAACCTCACACTAACCCTAAGACTAATCCTCAATCTAAACCACACCCTCACCCTAAACCTAAACCCAACACTCACCCTAACACTAACCCTCACCGTTACCGTAATCCTCATTCTCAGATAACCCTCAACTTTACACTTACTGTCCTGTCAACCTCACCCTAACCCTCATACTAACCCTAACCCTCATCCTAACCTGACCCTGACCGTAACCCTAAGCATCACCCTAATCCTAACCCTCACCCTCAACCTAACCCTAACATTAACCCTCACACTAACACTAACTCTAACCCTAAACCTCACCCTCACTCTAAGCCTCACCATCACCCTCACCCTCAGCCTAACACTAAGTCTAACCCTAAACCTAACCCTCACACTCACCCTCACCCTCACCCTAAATCTAATCCTAACCCTAACCCTAACCCTCAACCTAACCCTAACCCTAACCCTAACCCTAACCCAAACACTAACCCTAACCCTAACCCTCACCCTAACCCTAACTCTAAAATTAAACGTCACCCTCACCCTCACCCTAACCCTAAACCTCAGCCTAACCCTAACCCAAACACTCACAGTCATCCTAGCCCTCACCCTAACACTAGTCCTAACCCTAATCCTCATCCTAACACTCACATTAACCCTAACACTTACCCTCAACCGCACTCTCAGCCTCACCATAACTCTAACCCTAACCCTAACAATGACACTAACCCTAAACCTAACGATCACCCTAACACTAATCCTCACCCCCACCCTCACCCTCAGCCTAACCCTTAGCCTACGCCTAACCCTAACACTAACCCTCACCCTCACTCTCACCCTAACCCTAATCCGAACCCTAAACCTATCCCTAAACCTCAACCTAACCCTCACCCTCACCATAATGCTAACACTAAACCTAAACCTAACCCTCACCCTAAACCATCCCCCTAACCTGAACTCTAACCCTAAACTTCACCAGCACCCTAAAACTAACCCTAACCCTAAACCTCACCGTAAACCTCACCCTAACCCTCACCCTCAACCTCACTCTCACAGTGACCGTAACTTTAACCCTAACCCTAACAATAACAGTAACCCTAACCCTAACCCTAACAATAACCATAAACCTCACCCTGTGCCTCACCCTCACCGCAAAATTAACACTAACCATAACATTAACAATAATCCTAAACCTAACCTTAAGCCTAAGCCTAACCCTAACCCTAACCGTAACACTCACGAAAACCCTAACCCTAACCCTAAACCTAATCCTAACCCTAACACTAAACCTAACACTAACCCTAAACCTAAACCGAAACCTCATCCTAACACTCACCCTAAACCTAACCCTTACCCTCACCCTAACCCTCACCCTAACCCTCACCTTAACCCTAACCCTAACAATAACCCTAACACTAAACCTAAACCTCACCATCACCCTAAACCTAACTCTAACCCTAACCCTAAAACTAAACCTCACCCTAACTCTAAACCTAACCCTCACCCTCAACTTCACTGTAATCCTAACCCTAACCCTAACAATAACCCTAACACTAAACCTAACCCTCACCCTAACCATAACGCTCAACATAACCCTAACCCTCAATCTAACCCTCACCCTCAACCTAACCCTAACCCTAACCGTAACCCTAACCCTAAACCTAACCCTAACCCTAACCATCACGTTAAACCTATTCCTCATCCCCACCCTCACCCGAGCCTAACCCTAAGCCTAAACCTAACCCTAACCTTAACCCTCAAACTTACCCTCACCCTAATCGTAACACTAACACTAACCCTTACTCTAACCCTAAACCTCACCCTCACCCTAACCCTAACTCTAACCCTAATCTGAAACCTAAACCTCATCCTAACCCTAACCCTCACTCTCACACTCACTCTCAACATAACCCTAACCCTAACCCTAACCCTAACAATAAACCTAACCCTAACCCTAACCCTCATCCTAACCATAACCTTCACCCTAACCCTAACCATCACCCTAACACTTTCCCTCACCCTAACACTAACCCTAAACATAACACTAACCGTCACACTAACCCTAACCATCACCCTAACCCTAAACCTCACCCTAACCCTAACTCTCACCCTCAACCTAGCCCTCAACCTAACCCTAAACCTCATCCTCACCCTTAACCTCACACTAACCTTAACACTAATCCTGAATCTAAATCTCAACCTCACCCTAATCCTAACCCTCACCTTACCTTAACGCTCACCCTCACCCTAACCCTCACCATAACATAAATCCTCATCCTTACCCTCACCCTAACGGCAACCTCAACCATCAACCTAACCCTAACCCTCACCCTCACCCTAGCCATCACCCTAACCCTAATCCTAACACTAACACTTATCCTAACCCTTAACCTAACCATAACGCTAACCATCATTCTAAACCTAATCCTCATCCCCACCCATACCTCAGCCTAACCCTAAGCCTAAGCCAAACGCCAAACCCTAACCCTAACCCTCAAACTCACCCTGACTTTCACCCTAATCCTAAACCTAACCCTAATCCTAACATTAAACCTCAACCTAACCCTCACCCTAACCCTAACACTAACCCTAACCCTAACACTCAACCTAACCCTCCCCCTAATCCTAACTCTAACCCTAAACCTCAGCCTCACTCTAACCATAATCCTAACACTAAACCTCACCCTAACCCTGATCCTAACCCTCACCCTCACCCTCACACTTAATGTAATTCTAAGCATAAATTTAACTTATAACACTAACCTTAAACCTAACCCAAACCCTGACCCTCACGGTAACTCTAACCCTAAAACAAACCCTCACCCTAATCCTAATCCTAACCCTCAGCCTCACCCTAACCCTAACCCTAACCCTAAACTTCACCCTCACACCATAACCCTAACCCTAACCCTAAACCCTACCCTAACGCTAACCCTAAACCTCACCCTAACTCTAGCCCTCCCCCTAACCCTAATGCTAACCCTAAACCTCATCCTAACACTCACCCTAACCCTAAAACCCTAACCCTAACACTCACCCTCACCCTCACGCTCTGCCTAAGCCTCCGCCTCAGCCTAAGACTAATCCTGACCCATACACTCAACATCACCCTAACCCTAACCGTAACACTAAACCTAACCCTAACCTTCACACTAACCCTCCCCCTAACCCTAATTCTTACCCTAATCCTCACCCTCATCCTAACCCTAAACCTCACCCTCACCCTCAGCCTCCGCCTAACATTAAGCCTAACCCTAACTGCAACCCTAACCCTAACACTAACCCTAACACTAACCCTACCGCTCACCCTAAACCTAACCATAACCCTCACCCTCACCCTAGCCCATACCCAAACCCTAAGCCTAAGCCAAACACTCACCCTAACCCTCACTCTAAACCTAACCCCAACACTCACCCTAACTGTAACCCTCACCCTCACCCTCACCCTAACTCTAATCATTACCCTAACCCTAAACCTCACACTCACCCTCACCTTAACCCTAACCCTAATCCTAACCCTAACACTAACCCTCAACCCCACACTATATATCACCCTATCCCCAACCCCAAGCCTAACACTAACCCTAACCCTCACCCTACCTCTCACCCTAACCCTAACCCTAACCCTCACCCTCAACCTAGCCTATACCCAAACCCTATGCCTAAGACTAACCCTCACCCTAATCCTCACTCTAACCCTAACCCCAACACTCACCATAACCGTAACACTCACCCTCACCCTCACCCTAACTCTAAACCTAACCCTAACCCTAATCCTAAACCTCACACTCACCCTCACCTTAACCCTAACCCTAATCCAAACTCTAACACTAACCCTCAACCTCACACTAAAACTCACCCTATCCCCAACCCTAACCCTAACACTAAACTTAACCCTCACCCTACCCGTCACACTAACCCTAACCCTAATCCTCACCGTAAAACTAGCCTATACCCAAACCCTAAGCCTAAGCCTAACCCTTACCCTCACCATAACTCTAACCCTACTCCTAACATTAACCCTAACCCTAACACTAAACCTAACCCTTACCCTCACCCTAACTCTTCCCCTAACCCTAACTCTAACCCGAAACCTCACCATCACCCTAACCCTAAACCTCACCCTCACCCTCACCATAACTCTAACCCTAACCCTAAAAATAAACCTAACACTAACACTAACCCTAACCCTCATCCTCACTGTTACCCTAAACCTAACCCAAGCCCTCACCCTAACCCTAACCCTAACCCTAACTCTCACCCTAACCGCAAACCTCAACCTCACGGTAACACTAACCCAAACACTCACCCTAACCCTAAAACTAACCCTAATCCTAAACCTTGCCATAATGCCAACCCAAAACCTCAACCTCACCCTTGCCCTCATCCTAACCCTAATCCTAACCCTAAACCTCATCCTAACCCTCACCCTAACCCTAAACCTCATCCTAACCCTTACCCTAACCATAAACCTAACCATCATGCTAAACCTAACCCTCAACCTCACCCTCAGCCTCAGCCTAACCCTATACCTAACCCTGACCCTCATCCTAACCCTAACCCTAACCCTAAAAATTATCCTAAACCTAACCCTAACACTCATTCTAAACATAAACCTCACCCTAACCCTAAACCTCAACCTAACACTTACCCTCACCCTAACACTAACTCTAACCCTAACACTAACACTCACACTAACCCTAATGATCACCCTAAGGGTAACACTCACGCTAACCCTAATCCTAAACCTCACCCTCACTCTGGCCCTCAACCAAACCCAAACCCTCTTGCTCACCCTAAACCTCACATTAACCCTAACACGAATCCTCAATTTAAACCACACCCTCACCCTAACCCTAAACCTATCCCTCACCGAAACAATAACCCTCACCCTTACTGTAATCCTCACTCTCAGCCTAACCCTCACCTTTAACCTTACTGTCACCGTCACCCTAACCCTCACACTAACCCTAAACCTCACCCTGACCGTAACCCTAAGCATCAGCCTAACCCTAACCCTCACCCACAACCTAACCATAACACTAACCCTCACACTAACACTAACTCAAACACTAAACATCTCCCAAACCCTAACCCTCACCCACACCCTCAGCCTAACACTAAGCCTAACCATAACCCTAACCCTCACACTCACCCTCACCCTCACCCTAAACCTAATTTTAACCATAACCCTGACCCTCAACCTAACACTAACACTAAACCTAACCTAACCCAAACACTAACCCTAACCCTAACCCTCACCCTAACCCTAACTCTAAAATTAAACCTCACCCTCAACCTAACCCTACACCTCACCCTAACCCTAACCCAAAACATTACCCTCACCCCAACAATCACCCTAACCCTCATCCTATCCCTAACCCTCATCCTAACCCTCACCCTAACCCTAATCCTAACCCTCACCCTAAACCTAACCCTCACCCTCAACATCACCATCAGCCTAACCCTAAGACTAAACTTAAACCTAACTCTAACCCACACACTCACCCTCACCCTAACCCTAATCCTAACCGTAACCCTAACTCTAACCCTAACCCTCAGACTAACCCTCACTCTAACCGTAACCTAACACTAACCCTAACCCTAAACCTCACACTAACCCTCACCCTAAGCCTAACTCTAAACCTAAACCTTACCCTAATCCTAATCCTAACTCTAACACTAATCCTAACCCTAAAGCTCACCCTAACCCTAACCCTAACCCACACCCTGACACTCACCCTATATGTAACCCTAAACCTAAAATTAAAAATAACCTTAACACTAAACCTAAACCTTACCTGAACTGTAACCCTCACCCTAACCCTAACCATCATCCTAACACTTACCCTCACCCTAACACTAACCCTAACCCTAACACTAACCCTCACACTAACCCTAACACTCACCCTAATCCTAAACCTCACCCTAACCCTAACCATAACCTAAACCTCACCCTCACCCTAGCCCACACCCTAATTCTAATTCTAACCCTTACCCTCACTTAACCCTAACCCTCATGCTCACCCTAAACCTCACATTAAACCTAACCTTCATCCTCACCCTATCCCCTAACCCTCACACTTACCTTAACCCTCACCCTAACCCTAACCCTCACCTTTATCTTAACCCTCACCCACAGCCTATCCCTCAACTTTCCCCTTACCATCACCCTCACCCTAACACTCACCCTATCCCTAAACCTCATTCTAACCTTCAAGCTAACCGTAACCCTAACCATAAACCTAATCCTAACCCTCACCCTCAATCTCACCCTCAGCCTAAACCTGAGCCTAACCCTAACCCTAACACTAACCCTCACCCTCACCCTAGCCATCACCCTAATCGTAACCCTAAACCTCATCCTAACCGTCATTCTAATTCTAAACCTAACTATCAACAAACACTAATCCTCACCCCCACCCTCACCCTCAGCCTAAGCCAAAGCGTAACCCTAACCCTCACACTCACCCTCACCCAAACCTAATCCTAAACCTAAGCCTAACCCTAAACCTCAAACTAACCCTCACCCTAACCCTAACCCTAACACTAACCCTGACCCTAACCCTAACCATAACCCTAACACTAACCCTCACACTAACCCTAACCCTCACCCTAACCCTAAACCTCACCCTAACCCTAACCCTAACCCTCAACCTCACCCTAACCCTAATCCTCACCCTAAACCTCACCCTCAGCCTCACCCTCACTGCAAAGGTAACCTTAACCATAACACTAACAATAACCCTAACCCTAACCCTAACCCTAACTATCACCCACACCCTCACCCTAATCCTAACCCAAACCCTCACCCTAACTCTAAACCTTACCCTCACCATAACACTAACCCTCATCCTAACCAACACCCAAACCCTAATCCTCACCCTCAACATAACACTAACCCTCACCCCCACCCTCACCCTCAGCCTAACCCTAAGCCTAAGCCTAAGCCTAACCCTAACCCTCACACTCACCCTTACCCTAACCCTAATCCTAACCCTAACCCGAACCATAAACCTCACCCTCAGCCTCACTCTCACTGCAAACTTAACCCTAACCATAACTCTAAAAATAACCCAAAACCTAACCCTAACCCTAACCCTAAATCTAACCCTAACCCTAACCCTAATCCTCACCCCCACCCTCAGGCTCAGCCTAGCCCTAAGCCTAACCCTAACACTAAAACTAACTCTAACCCTAAACCTCACCCTCACCCTAACTCTATCTCTTAACCTAACCCTAAACCTTACCTTAACCCTAACCCTAAACCTCACCCGCACCCTCACCCAACCGTAACTCAAACCCTAACCCTAACAATAACACTAACCTAAGCCTAACCATCACCCTAAGCCTAATAATCACTCCCATCCTCACCCTTAGCCTAAGCCTAAGCCTAAGCCTAAGCCTAACCCTAACCCTCACCCTCACACTGACCCTAACCTAAACCTAACTCTAACCCTATCCCTGAACCTCAACCTAACCCTCACCCTCACCCTAATGCTAACACTAAACCTAAACCTAACCCTCACCCTAACCCTCCCCTTAACCCTAACTCTAAACCTAAACCTCACCAACACCCTAACCCTACCCTTAAACCTAAACCTAACCCTAAACCTCACCCTAACCCTCACCCTCACCCTCACTCTCACCGTGACCGTAACTCTAACCCTAACCCTAACAATAACACTAACCTTAACCCTAACACTAACCATCAACGTCAACCTTAGCCTCACCCTGACTGCAAACTTAACACTAACCATAACACTAACAATAACCCTAACATTAACCCTAAGCCTAACCCTAAACCTAACCCTCATCTTAACCCTAACCATAAACCTAAACCTAACCCTAACCCTAAAAGTAACACTAACCCTAACCATAACCAAAAACCTCATCCAAACCCTCACCCTAAACCTAACGCTAACCCTCACCCTAACCCTAACCCTCACCCTCAAAATCCGCCTAAGCCTAACCCGAACTCTAACTCTCACACTAACCCTCACCTTAATCCTAACCCTAACACTAACCCTAACTCTAACCCTAAACCTCACGATCAACCTAAATCTAACTCTAACCCTAACCCTATACCTATACCTCAACCAAAACCTAACCCTTACCCTCACACTAACCCTCACCCTAACCCTAACCTAACACTAACCCTAACCCTAACCCTCACACTAACCCTCACCCTAAGCCTAACTCTAACCCTAAACCTCACCCTAACGCTAACCCTAACTCTAACCCTAATCCTAACCTTAACCCTCACCCTCACCCTAACCCTAATCCTAACCCTAACCCTATCCCTAAAAATCAACCTAAACGTAACCCTCACCCTAACCCTCCCACAAAACCTAACTCTAAACATAATCCTCACCCTCAACCTAAACCTAACCCTAAACCTCACCCATCTCACCTAAGCCTTATCTTCAACCTCACCCTCACCCTCACCCTCACCGTAACTCTAACCCTAAACCTAACAATAACACTAACCATAACCCTAACCCTAACCATAAACCTCACCCTCAGCCTCACCCTCACTGCAAACTTAAACCTAACACTAACCATAACACTAACATTAACCCTTAGCCTAACTCTAACCCTAAACCTAACCCTAACTCTAACCCTAACCCTAACCCTAAACCTAAACCTCACGCCCAAGCTCAGCCTCATTCTAACCCTAAGCCTAACCCTAACATTAACCCTAACTTTAACCCTAAACCTCACACTCACACTAACCCTATCTCTAAACCTTACCCTAAACCTCAGCTTAACCCT